>NC_081414.1:613387813-613477813 GCF_030272615.1 Cryptomeria japonica | reverse complement strand
AACTCAAGTCACAAACAATTGCATTTACAACATGCAGATTTCCTCATAAAGCAACAAAAATAAGCAATTAATCTAAGGGTGACAACAGACAAAGCTTAACTCCTGCAAATGGAATGTGCACTAAAGATTTGATGAAGAGCCTCCAACCCAAGCCAACAAGATTCTTCCTTAGCTAAATTTTTCTTTTACCACTTAAAATTCTTTCAACAACTCTTTATATCCAAGATTGGAGAGTGGGTGATGAATTCTAAGTTTGAATTTTTCTCCTAAGGAGACTCCTCTCACACATTCCATCTTCCTTGGAAAAGGATGGTGAGAGCTCATAGGTTGGTCTTCCCAAACCTCTTACAAGGTTTCTAAAAGAGGAAAATGAAAAGGTAAGTGTAAGGTGGATAAGTGCATCCAGCAAAAGAATAGAAGGTTGTCTTACCAAAACTCAATCTAAAAGGTGATTTTCGTCCATCAAGAAAATGTCACTTTTGAAGTGAGTTGGCAGTCACAAGTGATTTGTTCTATGCCCAAAATTGTCCCTTACCCATAGGTATATCAAGTGGGCCTTCAAAAATGACTTAACCTCAACTATAGGAGTTAGTTTGACCCCCCAAAAACCCACCTAAAGTTTACCTATGGTTCAAACTTGATTTGACCAAGGGCTCCCTAATCAGGTTGTCTTTTGGGAAAAATAAATGGGGTTTGAAAAATGCATAGGTTTTCACATTTCTCTCTCAAGGACATGGCACATGCTAACTCACAACACATTACAAGTGTCAAGTGACACCATAAAATACATCACATCAACATTAACTAGACATGCCCTTTCAAGGTGGAATAAATTAAAATTTAACAAATTGATTACACACACATGCATTCACTTATACAAAAATAAACACATTAAATAAATCTATTTAGACTATTTTTTATTAATATATATGTGTTGCAAGATCAAAGAAAATACTAAAAGATCTAAGATATATTAAACTTTGTTTAATGGCATGTATTATGGTTATGGTTAGCATTAGGGTTAAGGTTAGTGTTATGGTTGAGGATAAGGTTTACATCATGGTTTGGATTAGGGTTATGATTAGGTTTAGGGTTATGATAATGGTTAGGGTTAGCATGGTTAGGTTTAGGGCTAAGGATTATTGTTAGGGTTAGGGTTTATGGTTATGGTTAGGTTAGGGTTAAGGTCTAGAGTTATGGTTAGGATTATGGTTAGGGTTATGGTTTACATCATGGTTGGTGTTGAAGTTAGGGTTACAATTATGATTAGGATTATGGCTAGGGTTAGGGTTTACATCATGGTTAGGGTTAGGATAAAGGGTTAGTGTTAGGATTAATATTAGTATTTATATCATGGTTATGGCTAGGGTTAAGATTTACATCATGGTTAGCGTTAGGGTTATTGCTTGGGTTAGGGTTTACAGTTTGGTTTATAGTTAGGTTTAGGATTATAATTATGGTTATGGTTATGGTTAGGGTTAGTGTTAGGGTTAGGATTAGGGTTTACATCGTGGTTAGAATTATTGATAGGGTTAGGGTGTACACCATGGTTAGGGTTAGGTTTAAAGTTATTTTTAGGCAAACAATTATATTTATACCCTTCATGTATTATTAATATAGTATAATAGATGATTGGTGCATCCTAAGGGTTGTAGAGCCATTCCCCATTTTTAGGGTTAAGGTTTAGGGTTATGATTAGGTTAGGTTAGGATTAGGGTTATGATAAGGGTAATGGTTTAGAGTTGTGGTTAGGACTATGGTAAAGGTTGTGGTTTACATCATGGTTCAATTATATTAAAGTTAGGGTTAAATTACTATTAAAGTTCAATTAGGATTAGGGTTTTGGCTAGATTAAGGTTAGGAATATATTAGGATTAAGGTTCAATTTGGGTTAGGGTTAAGTTTAGGGTAAGATTATTGTTAAGGTTAGGGTTTAGGATTATGGTTAGGTTAGCATAATGATTACGGTTAGGGTAAGGATTATGATTAGGGTTATGGTTTGGAGTTCTAGTAAGTTTATTCTTTAGATAATGGTTGGGGTTAAGTTCATAGTTAGGATTATGGCTAGGGTGAGGGTTTACATCATAGTTAGGGTTAGGCTTAGGTTTGGGGTCATGATAAACATCTTTGTTTAAGGTTAGGATTTACATCATGCTTAGGGTTAGGGTGATGATTATGGTTGGGGTTAGGATTAAAGATTAAGGTTAGGATTAGGGTTTAAGGTTAGGATTAGGATTATGGATAGGATTTACTCTTAGGATTAGGGATAGGTTTCAAGTTATGTTTATGGTTAGGATTAGGTTTAGGGTCAAGGCTAATGATTATTAATAGGGTTAGGGTTTATGGTAATGGTTAGGTTAGGGTTGAGGTTTAGAGTTATGGTAATAATTATGGTTAAGGTTATAGTTTACATCATGGTTGGGTTGGAGTCAAGGTTAGGCTTATGGTTAGTCGTAGGGTTACATTTATGGTTAGGATTATGGCTAGGGTTAAGGTTTACATCATGGTTAGGGTAAAGGTTAAGGGTTAGTGCTAGGATTAATGTTAGTGTTTACATCATGGTTATTGTTAGGGTTAGGATTTGCATCATGGTTAGGGTTAGGTTTATTGCTTGGGTTAGGGTTTAGGGTCTTGGTGATAGTTAGGTTTGTTAGTTAGGTTAGGGTTTATATCATGGTTAAGGTTAGGGTAACAATTATGGTTTAATATTAGAGTTGAATTTATGGTCATGGTTAGGGCTTAGTGTCACGGTTACAATTATGTTTAGGGTTTACATCAAAGGTAGGGTTAGGGTAAGCACAATCATAGTTACAGTTAGTATTAGAATTATAATTGGGGATATGGTTAGGATTAGGATTTGGTTTATGGTTGTGTTTTGGATTAAATTTAAGGTTAGCATTATGGTCAAGGTTAAGGTTTACATCATGGTTAGGGTTATGATTAGGGTTAGGGTTCAAGGTTAGGCTTATGATAATGGTTAGGGTGTATATCATGGTTAGGGTTATCATCAAGGTTAGGGTTTGGATTTGGTTTACGATTATGGTTATGGTTAGTTTTTAGTTGTAAGGTTAAGTTTATGGCTAGGGTATAATTGCAGGGTTACAATTACGTTTAGGATTACATCAAAGTTAGGGTTAGAATTAGGGTTATGGTTCAATTATATTAAAGTTAGGGTTAAATTAGTATTAAATTTCAATTATGAATAGGGTTTGGGCTAGATTAAGGTTAGGAATAAATTAGGATTAAGGTTCAATTCAGGTTGGGGTTAATTTTAGGGTAGGATTATTGTTAGGGTTAGGGTTTAGGATTATGATTAGGTTAGTGTTTTGATTAGGTTTAGGGTAAGGATTATGATTAGGGTGATGGTTTGTGTTATGGTTAGGTTTATTGTTTACATCATGGTTGGGGTTAGGGTCATAGTTAGGATGATGGCTAGGGTTAGGGTTAGGGTTATGGTTAGGATTAGCTTTAGAGTTAGGGCTAAGGATTATTGTTAGGGTTAGGGTTTATTTTTATGGTTAGATTAGGTTTAATGTTTAGAGTTATGGTAAGGATTATGGCTAGGGTTATGGTTTACATCATGGTTAGGCTTAGGGTTACATTTATGGTTAGGATTATAGCTAGGGTTAAGGTTTACTTCATGGTTAGGTTTAGGGTTAAGGGTCATAATTAGGATTAATGTTCATGTTTATATCATGGTTATTGTTAGGGTTAGGATTTACATCATGGTTAGCGTTAGGTTTATTTCTTGGGTTAGGGTTTAGGGTTTGGGTTATTGTTAGGTTTAGGGTTATAATTATTGTTATGGTTATGATTAGGATTTACATCATGGTTATGATTAGGGTTTACATCTTGCTTAGAATTATGGATAGGCTTAGGGTGTACATCATTGTTAGGTTTAGGGTTACTTTTAGGGAAACAACTATCCAACCCTTAGGATGCATCAAGATATCAATACCCTTCATATATTATTAATACATTGTAATATATGATTGGTGCATCCTAAGGATAGTAGAGCCATTCCCTATTTTTAGAGTTAGGGTTTAGGGTTATGATTAGTTTAGGTTAGGGTTAGTGTTAGGGTATGGGTTAGGGTTAAGGTTATGATTAAGGTAATGGTTTAGAGTTGTGGTTAGGACTATGGTAAAGGTCATGGTTTACATCATGGTTTGGGTTAGGGTTAGGGTTAGGGTTAACATTAGTATTATAGCTCTAGGGTTATGTTTTATATCATGGTTGGGGTTAAGGGTTAGTCTTAGGATTAATGGTAATGTTTACATCATGGTTAGGGTTAAGATTACAGTTAGTGCACACCATTATTAGTGTTATTGTTGGGATTATGGATAGAGTTAGGGCCTAGGACTATGGTTAGGTTTAGGGTTTGAATCATGGTTAGGGTTAGGGTAATGGTTTAGGATAGGGTTTAATGTTAGGATTAGGATAATAGTTAGGGTTTACGTCATTATTAGGATTACCTAGGTTAGTTTATGGTTAGGTTATGGTCAGGGAATTGAGTCTAGATTAAGAATATTGGCAAGGTCACGGTTTGGTTATGAACTCAACTAAAATAAAAAAATCACATCTATATCATAACTATGATTAATCACTTATCATAACCAAACCCTGACCTTGCCAATATTCTTAATCTAGACTCAACTCCCTGACCATAACCTAACCCTAAACTAGCCTAGGTAATCCTAATAATGACGTAAACCCTAACTATTATCCTAATCCTAATCTTAAACCCTATCCTAAACCATTACGCTAACCCTAACCATGATTCAAAATAGGTACATTACCTACCAAACAAACCCCAAAAGTAAGCTCTTCGACTAGATTGAAAAAACAACAATACAAATTAGTTTTTAAATTAATATTTCCATACGTCAAAAAATAAGGGAATGGGGTTAAAAGCCTGCAGTAATAGAAAATTTGGCGTGGGCGGAAAATAGCGGAGGAAAACAATCCTACAGTGAGAAGAAATATAAAATTTTGATAAGTATTTTTGGAAACCAAAACCTCTATGTTGTGTTACATACAGAGATAGAATCACATCAGCAATAACTTATCCTCTCTAATATTCTAATGATGAATCACAAAATGTGATCCAAAATATTGATTAAAGAAATACACACAATCATATGAAAAAACAACAAGAAGTCATTTCATATAACAATATGAAAAAGTAACAAGAAGTTATTTAATATTGTTCTTAAATATTTTTCGTTCCAAAAACCATCAGAACTTTCTTATGCATATGCATAAAACTGCTAAACAATTAATAATAAATTTTAGCTGCAGCTAGACTGGAAACACAAGACATGATATTTAAATTTATTACATGATATCTATGGAATATACATATCATACTATTGTATTCAGAATTTCAATTATCAAATGGTAGGTATGCCCGCGTAACTGTCAATCAAATTCAGAAGATTGATTCTTTAGGGTGGAACTTTATATTGAAATAATGCTTGAACTGGGAGAAGGTAAAAGATCTATAATATCGTGGATGATTGTCATCCACAAACTCTGTTGGAGCCCATATTTGTTTATCATAAGGAAAGTGTACAAACCAAGCGATAGACAGCCGATCCCTCCATCCTCTGAAAACAACCCGATGCTTTGCGCTTTGGAATCTGCGGTTTGTCCATGCCTAGAAGTTCACCCACAAAAAATATTTATGTTAATAAGGACGATAAATAAATTATAGTTAATGGGCTCTCTATCAGAAATTCACACCTGCAGAGAGTCGCCTACGTTGATAAAAAAGGAAGAATCTATGGGCTTCACATTTAACACTTAAATTTTAACCATAACACTCTCCACTTCTATTTGTAACTGTCGTTCATGTATAACTGACAGGAATACGAAAGGTTTCTTTTCGGTTATAGAATGTCCAATCGTTTCGACTTCATCGGTTATAGAATGTCCATGAATATCTCGGTCATCCCCAGGAATACAAAGCACTTCTCTTTTCTTACACCGTTACTGGTGATGACTCCTATATGATGCCATTGTAGGTTACGCCTCTCGGCGTAATTATATTTTAATAATATTATATCAATATTATATTTTGTTATATTAAATTATAATATATTATTATATTACTGGCATATTAATATATAATTCTTATTATAATTAGATATAATAACATAATCTAATATAAAAATATATATATAATTAAAATATATGTATTTTTTTAAATATTAAAATAATATATAGATTTTAAAGATATTTATGAATATATATACTAATTACCAATAATCATAATTTACGAATTGAACTTTTACTTGGGTACATTTTTTCAAGACGATTTTCAATTTGCTTTCTACTATCTTACTGTCTGTGGGTTAATCCAAGAACTTGGCAAAAAATTTTAAGAATGTTGATGATTAATTCGGATTAAAAATATAATGGACCTTTGTAAACTTATCAAGGAATAGATTCTTTATGCTTGAACACAAGAAAAAATGGTTAAATGTTTGTCGATTTAATTTTTAAAATTATGATTAAAATTAAGTTGAAATATTTATAAATTTAATATAGAATTAGAATTATATATATTATTATAATTTCGTAATTATATAATGTTAAAGTTAGAACGTAGTAATTATTATTATAAAATTTAAAATAATTATACAATATAAATATTTTTATCAATTATATTGTAATTATGATGTAAATTAATAATTATATTAAATATTTAAATTAAATCATTATTAATTAAGATTAAGATTATAATTAGTAATTTTAAGATTATAATTAAAATAAATGGCTATAAATTAAGCCATAATTATTAATTATATTATAGGTCAAATCTTAATTATTATTAATTATTATAATTCTAAAATCAATATAGTTAAGGTTAGAGTTAGGCTTAGACTTAGATTAAGGACTGTGGATAGAAGTTAAGGAAAAATTAGAATTAGGTTTTATTTAATGTTAAAATTAGGGGTTGTATTCAATGTGAGAATTAGGGGTTGTATTTAATGTTAAAATTAGGCTAAGAATTAGGGCTATAGTGAAAATTAATGTTAATGTTAGAATTAGGGTTATGGTTACAACTAGAATTTGAACTAGGCTAGACATAAGATTAAAATTAATGTTAGGGTGAAACATAGATCGAGGGTTAAGATTATGGCAAGGATTAACATTAGATCAAGAGTTAAGATTAGATTGATGGTTATTGTTAAATTTAGAATTAAATTTATAGAGATTATTGTATTCTATAATTATATAATTTTAGAGTTGAAACATATTTAAAAAATTAGAATAATTATGCAATAACTATAAACGTTTAATCAATAAAACACCTTCAACTTTGAATTTCAATTTTTTCATTGTATACTACAATTTTGGGTACTTTCTAATGCATAACTATAATACATATGTCTTGAAAGTATAAATACCTCTAACTATTGTTGAAATGTATGTCCAAATTGATATTTTATAACTAGTATATTAACTCAACATTTATTTCATTATTGCAATACTATAAAGTTGGCAAGTACTAGCCACTATGTGGCACTTGTTTTTGTTTTTTCCAACACACAAAAAAATTCATAAATAGTTTTTGTTCAAATAAAATCCCAGTCTTCCGAGTTAAGTAAGAACAAATACTTTTGATCTCTTCTTGGTCATTCATTATTGTTCATGGTTAATGTGATGCACTTTTCAATGCACGTACATATTAGAATATAGTTTTAAATAATATGGATTAATTTTTAGCAACCTAATTTTATTTTTAGGACCTGAACTTGATGTTAGAAATAGTAAAATTTTAAAATTTTATTTTCATTAATTTTTAATATTATTTTTTATTAAAAAAGGTTTACATTTCAAAGGAATAAAATTATTTTATTAATGAATAACAAAACAAGAATTCATGGATAAAGAGGTCAATTTAGATGAAGAAAAGGAGGAAATGACCAGGGCTATTTCTGATATCTAATGCAATAAGGAAACCTTGAAAATAAAACTGGAAGAAGTTATAGCATATAGTAGGAAGATGGCTAGTAAAAATTTGGCTTCTATGCAGGTTATCCAGGAAGAGCTAGAGAACAAGAATGCTAATAAAAAGAGATCATTGGAGATGGTAACAAGTATTTCTTTGGAGGTGATTGGTACCAATGTTAGGGCTAAAGCAGAGTCCCTTGTTACTACTCTTTCCAAGGGCACGTTAAAAAGACTCTCCTCCGCTAAGAAAGTTAAGGAGCTTAGCTAGGATTGGCAAGCTATTAAAAACCCTACTATGTAGACCCTCTGTTTGTGTCTTCTAGGAGTGGGTTTTTGTTGTTGGCTATGGACAAGTTTTTTTTGTTTGTGTCATGTTTTAGTTTGTATTCTTTCACTAGTTAGATAGTTTTTTTTAAGTTTTTGGTGGTCTCAATGTTGGGTCTTCTCTCTTACTGAGACCTCTTTCATTTTCCACTTGGTTGTTATGTAAGGGTTTAGGCCCTCTCATTCCTTATATAATCAAAACAAAACAAGAATCAAATAACATAGAATGACACAATGATCAAATTGTCAAAAACATAAAAGTATCAAACTATTTAATCCAAATAATGTTTGATTGGAAGATAAAACTTTTAAATAACCTTCTTCTACATTTGAAAAACTATCATTAGAATGGTATCTTTTAAGTTAATTTTAAATTGTTGATGAATAAGGATGATGATATTTATACATGCATTTTGGGAAGTTTCTAGATTGTTAGGGTTGAGTTTTACTAGGTAACAATGTTGCTTTACAAATTTGTGTTCTTTTAAATGTTGTGAATTCTCTTGTAGTCATTCCTACCATTGCAAGTGATCTCCTTCATGGGCTATTGTAAGGTGAGATCGAGTGTCTAAGATTTTCTCAATTCCTATATTATTCTTTTTATTGTGGAATTATTTTTTTCATTGACAAATTATTTTTCTCTGAGGCTCATTTCTTATAGCTCTTGATTTTTTGGCATGTCTTGGAGATGAAAATTTATTTTGGATTTTCTCACTCTGCGAAGAATATAGTTGTAGAAAAAGGCTACAGTACTTGGGAAGGACTACAATTCTTTGAAAGGCTAGCACCAAAGTAGGACTCCAATTCTAGATTATGACTCTAGCACCAAAGTAGGAAACTTAACCACTTGTGCTAGTCTCCTCTCTATGGCATTGGAGTCATTTCATTAACTATTATGTCATTTCATCTTTTGGTTGTATTTCGACAATTTCATGAGAAATATTTGTATATAAAATTTAACCTCATCAACTTTGAGAGTCTTCCAATATTGTGAATTGATGAAAAGTGTCAAACCCTAATCTTTATTAAACCTATTTTCTTTGTTAATCATGCCATTTCTTGGAAGTGACTCCTCATAATTGCAATCAATGGAGGGATTGTACCTCCTTGTAAGGAAACCTCTTGTCAAGGTTTCCTCTTGTTTTAGGATTTTTAAAGTTTATTATTCAATGGACTAGAGGTAAATGTTCCCCTATCATATTGTTTATTCGAAAAACTAATGGTTGTATTACCTAGTGGAGGTCTGTTTCTTCTATTCATTCCATCATATATGTGGTTTTTCATGGGTGATCTAAAATATCCTAAGAGTGTATTTTGGGAGAGAATAACCATTGGTTAGTACTTGATGATCTTTTAAGTGTCACTATCCACTCTCCTAAGTTTGTCATGGCGACTTCCTCCCATAAATAGTGGGCTTTCCATTAGTGCCACCTTTCTTTTCACAATTGTGAGGTAATTGCGTGGTCAGACTTCCCTACCCACCAAGGCCTTATTTTCTATCTTTAACCTTTGCACCTATGCAACTCTCTTGCCTCCATCTTTATTCTTTTCAATAGTATGAATTTCATGGGGATTCATCTCCATATCCTATTATGATAGTGAGTGGGTGGGTATTATTACTAGATGAAAAGCCATACCTATTTCTCCTATTTTTGGAAACTTTAGTTTTGTTATAGAACTTTCCATACCTAATAATATGAATAAAAATATGCCCATTAATAAATTTTCAATAATTGCACATTTATTGTCATAGTGACCCCCCAATAGTTGTCATAGTTCCATTTTTTTAAAAGCCCATTAATAAATTTCACATGTACCAATAGCCAATCACTTTTTATCAATTTTTGTTCATAATTGGCCCATTTGTGCACCACTATTGGAACATTTGTACAAAACTATTGGGACATTTGTCCACAAGTACTAGCAATTTTGAGTGGATGGTTATTGGAACATCTTTAATTAGGTATTAGGTGACACTTTGAAATGTGTTGTTTTTGATCTTGGTGTGCATAACTTATCCCATAGCATGCATCGTTACTACCCAGAAGCCAAAACAATAGCTATAAGTAGTTAAGTCGTATATGAAGACAACGAAAAAAATCATCAAAATATGATGTATTGTTTAGGATCTATGGGTGTGCAAAGTTAGCTATGATGACTACTGGTTCTCCTCCCCTAGAGGTTTTTATAAAAATATAAATTGTCAAAAATAAAATATTTAATTTATAATAATTTTATATAATTTTATTTATATTTAGATATATTTATTATTTTTATTAGTCATATATTTTATATATAGAAAAAAATGAATGATACAATCTAAATAAGTTGTCAAGCTCATATTAAAAATATTTTAAAATATCACAAAGTAAAAAACAATCATATTTTATTTTATATGATTCTAAATTAATACACAATTTTATAATATAAACATCATAAAATCATATATATTTATATTAAATGATGATAACAATTAATAATACATGTAAAAATCTTAAAATGTACATCTTATAAGCATGTTTTTAAATTTGTATTAAAAATTATTTAAACAATCTTTTTAACATATTTAACAATTAAATTAATTAAATTTTGAAATTCATATTAAAAAATATTCTAAAAACTAGAATCTTCAATCTTTGAAAATATTCTAAATCAATTATATTTTATAAAAAATATTATGAAATAATATATGTTAATATTATAAATTAGAGTATTATATTATTTTTATTTATAATTAACTTTTTTATATAGATATAGCATGTTATACACTCTAAATTTGAAAAAGTGACCATTTAGACCATTAAATTAGAAGCTTGATCAAGAGTTTTATGTTTTATGTTTTTCTTAAAGCCAACTCAAATAAATCAATAGTTTTTGTTCAAATAAAACATGAGTCTTCCAAGTTCATCAAAACAAATGCTTTCTATCTCTACATTTTCAATAATGATATTAATTTTGAACAACCTAATTTTACTTTTAGGGAATGGATTTGATATTAGAAACAATTAAAATTTAAAATTTAATTTACTACAATATTTTTTATTTTTTTTTAAATAAGTTGAATTTTTTATAAGATTCAAATGTTGTTACAAATGAACAATAGATCAAAAAGAAAACAATAGAACAACACAATGATCAAATTGTTAAAAACATAAAAGTATCGAATGATCTAATCCAAATAATGTTCCTAAATGATTGTTTCTTAATAAACTACTGATTCTTTAAGGGAAAAATAAATATCTTTACGTACCAAAACATAATGTGCATTGCACAAACATGTATAAAGCCACATCTCAATGACTAATGAAAAAAAAGAGGATATTGGGAATTTGAATTTAAATTTTAAACTTTGCACTCAATATAAAGCCTATAAGTATTGAACCTCTGCGTCAAATGATCAACCTAGTATAGGAAAACATAAATGTCAAGATTAAAATAGGTGCATAAAATGTAGCCCAATAGTAGAGTAGATATGCAAAAATATTTGCAAATAGAGGCAAGATAAGGTCAAATATATATCAATGTGTATAAGTGGGAATAAATGGGCATGTATAGTGATCAAAAAATGTATAATAATACTAATCACAAGAGTGTCTTTTTTGCTAAATAATTCTATCAATTCATTGCAACAAAATAGAATTCAAATTTCACCATTATAGGTAGATATCAATATTTATTGGAATAATTTTTTTAAGAAGTTTATACCATTATATAAGATTGATTTTTTATAAAAATATTTTTTTCTTTTGAATATAAAATTTAATATGTGAAAGGGAAAAAAATTTAAAAGCATAAATTGCATAACTTTATACTCATGATAGGTATCATTCTAAATGTATAATAGTGGTGTCTAGATAATTGTATTTGGTACACAAACTAACATTTTGATTGACTATCAATCACCACTTTATCCTTCAATAGTTTGTATTATTCTTCCTTTATATCACTTGTCTCTCCTAGGACTATGCAATAGGTTTGGTCATATTCCTTGACTAGGTTATTATTTGGTATAGTCCATCCAAAATTTGTAATCAATATATATAATCTTGAGTTGACCCTTTAGAAGACCATTGCTCATTACCTTGCACATTAAAATGATATTTCTCATGAAACAACATCAAAGCATGATTAGATAATTATTTAAAATTTGAATTGAATCTTAGAAATGAGGATTTTAGCTCCATCAACACATAAGTGATTTGGACAACTTTGAAATTTCTAAATATATAAAAAGGACTGGTTAAAGTCATTTTCCTCGACTTGATTATAAAAAATAATATTGTACACATTGGCTAGTGAATTTTTTCAATAAACTAAAAATTATGGTAGAAAAACATAAGGGAAAAGTGTAAGACCCCGCCTCATTAAAGAGTAATGTAACCATAAATTTTGAATACATCTAAACTATTCAGGTTAAATATGTGGTTATGTGACTATTTCATTGGTTAAATTTTTATTTGCACTCTCTTTCCTTGAAGTACCTTGAAGAAAAAATGATTTAATCTAGGATGATAATTGAACAATCCTTATGATCGAATAACATAAGGAGATAGATAGCTCTTGCATTAAATTACTTGAATTATTATTAGATTATTATAAGAAGTATGCACATTAGAATTGTTTTATATGATCGTGATTACATGATGGAATTAGGGTGTCAAAATAATTGTTCACAAGATTGTGAGTATTTAGTTAACAATTAGTATAAATTATTATTGTGATCTAATTATGTCATTGGTTGTATTGTGCAAGAAAAGAAGGGTGTAAAAGGATTAATTGAGAGATGCCAATACCAAACAAAATACCCCCTTTGGGAAGTCACAAGTGTAGCCCTTATTGGGGAATTGAGGGTATAATTGTTAAGAAGATTGTGTTTCAACCTTACTAGTGTGGGTATTCTTTTAATATGTTTTGGGGATAGTTGATTGGTGATGCTTAAATTAGGTTAGGATATGGAGAAACCTTGTTAAGCCAAAACCCGTATAAATCTTTGTCTAGGTCTTTAAAAGGTGTTGTTTGGTCAATTTTCTTAATATTTGTGCAAAAATAGGCCCCTAGGGTTAATACCTTGGGGTTGGGGACCTCTATGACACGTGATATTGTTCTTTGGGCTTGATGGGACCCTTCAAAAGCCCACTTGTTTTAAAGTGACGAGTTAGGGTTTGGAAGAGAGTGCTTGGGGTTGATATATCTCTATGCATATCTTGTAAAGATAGAAGATAAGGGAATTACCCACTTCTCCTAATGGAGAACTTTCCTCATGAAATAAGAGAGGATAGTTAGAGGAGGAGAGAAGAGAGCTCTTTCCCATGGAGATGGGAGTGAACAATGAGCTTGGAAGGTGGGAGAGAGGTCTTGGATATGGACGTGAAATTAAGAGGAGGATCATGTTGAAAGATAAGTTACACCTTTAATTTTTCTTATGCATAGTTGTAGTAAAATGTTTAGTTCTATGTATTTAAATTACAATAATGTGTTTAAGAGAGTACACCAGGTTATTTTTTTGTAAAATGAGTAGTTATTATTTGATAACAACATCCAACCATCAATTTGATAGTTATGTAGTGTTACTCTTTGCTCAAGGGTATGGCTAGGGTCCATGAGACCTCATGATTCCATTGTGCTAGGGAGAAGAGCAAGTTATAGTTTCTGTATATTCAAGTTAGAAATTTCTTGCTGAAGAAAGTAGACTAAGTTTTATTCTTTTTTGTATTTTTTTTCCTATAGGCATATAGATTAGAAAAGAACTTTAAGAAATTCTTCAATGTGCTTAGCTTAAAACCGTCCTTGTGAAATGAAAGGAAAAGTTGTGTAAGATTGGTATTTTGTGTATGAGTAAGTTTATCTTCTTAGCATAATATTATCTATTTGTGTATTTTCCTTGGAAAAACTACATCTAGGATCATATGATTGTTTGAAATGATAATTGAAAGTTACCTCATTAGGTTGAGATGAGAGTTCTTGGTGTGATGAAAGAGGTAGACTTCTCTTAAATAGAATGATATTTCATTACCTTAACTTTTGGTTATCTATTCTAAGTTGGATTCATTCCCTTTACTTTGTAATGTAAATATATACAAAATTTCTTATGCACATAAGGTTGTATTAAGGCAAGTGAAGAAGATATAATATGCTAGTTATATATATATAAATAGTCTATTCAGTTGATGTGTGAATCATTAAAGTCATGTGAAAGTAGGATAACAACTATATTTCCACGGAGAAAACTTATTTAAGTACAATGGTTTACACATGTATCTCTTTGTATAGATATACATCATAAATTTATAATAATAATAATAAAGATTCTTAATAATATTAACGATAATTAAGAGTATTTTTGCAAAGATCAAATGTATGCAAATAGAAGTTTTATTTAACTCACTACCATTAATTTTGTTGTTGTATGAAGATGTACTATGTATTGAAACATAGATATTTGCAAAATCACATCTTACTATTAAAAACAATAGAAGTGGTCTTGATCCCACATCAAATTGTATAGCACTACCAAATAAAATGGTTGATGGCCTATAATATTCACTCTCACTATTGCAAACAAAGTGGTATAGCAGTGCATATAGAAACTGTATCACCCCAAAAATCCTCTACACAGTAAGTAAAACTATATTCAGATACCTTGAGACACTCCTAGCAAGAATGGTACAAAATATCTAAAAGCTGGATTCATTTATTAACTTTGTTGTTGATGTCCAACGTCGAGCTAGAAAACTCTGTAACCTTGTTGGGATTAAGGTGTCTCAACCTTTGCAAATACTAACAATGTCTTATGCATTTATTTATTAATTTATTTATTTTCTACAAATGTCTAGTCATCTAGTGGGAGCCATAGGGTTGTTGTCATCCTACTTCGCGATGACTGTATGACACATATGTTGCACATGTCGAGGTAGGAATCCCACATGAGGATCTTGACAAGTGATGGCCTATGACTGATTCTATGATGGAATAGACAAGTGGCATGAGATAACTTTTGCATTGAGAGGGTTATGACAAGTTGTAAGAGAATAAGCTAAAATTAGTCATTTATGATATATTCTCTTACAACTATAAGCGTTGTAATTTATGACAGTTGTAAGATGTGTAAGAGCATTTTTCATACCTCGAAATAGTAAATTTTGAGTTCCCAGCTTAGGAGGTTTGAATGGGGAGTCATTTGGAGACATACATGTGTCCTTTGCATGCTTTTTAGTGGCCAAAAAATAGGGCCAAGTGTTATGCATGAACCCATCTTGATGCTTCATCTAGAAGCTTCCTCTTGAGTTGTATTTCTCTATAAAAGGTAGTCTTGAGGAGTGTTACATATGTAATGTTTGGAGGTGAAGTACTATATTATCAGAATTAATCCAAGTTGTGGGTTGTAATTGTAGACTCGTGTTGAAGAAGCTAAGTGTCGGCATTGAATTGTAAGATTTTGATTACTGGAATACAAATTACCATGCTTTTGGAGTGTGGGGTTTTTTACCCAAAAGGGTTTTCCCCACAATATCTTTTGTTCATTGTTTATCTTTATGCATGTTTATTTTCTACCTATGAATGTGTTTTAGTTTCTATAATAGAATATTTGTAAGAAAATTTGTACAATCTCCCCCAATAGATTAGCGTTAGGAAGTGTTTTCTACACCTTAGAATCCTTTCGGTTGGTATTAGAGCCTGGCCAGTTTTGGTTCAGTTGTTGAGTACTAGGTTTTTTGTATTGTTCTCAGTTTGACTAGGAGATTTTACAAAGTATTTTCAAAATCTTGTTCCAAGAAGAAGATGGCAAGCACATCCACAAAAGTTGATATGGATAAGTTTAATGGAAACAACTTCGAATTGTGGAAGTTGAAAATGGAAGATATGATCTTGGATCAAGATCTATGGGTGACAATATCTAGAATAAAACCTCAGAATATAGCACAAGATGTTTGGGATACAATGGATCGAAAAGCTAAGGGCCTTATAAGGCTCTATTTGTTAGACTCTATATTATTGAATGTCCATGAAGAAAAGACTGCAAAAGATCTTTCGAAGAAGATTGGAGATGTTTATCAAGCTGAATCCCTGGTAAACAAGCTTTTCGTGAGAAAAAAAATGTATTCTCTTAGGATGGAAGATTGAAGAATTTTTACTGATCATCTCAATATATTCAACATGGTTATTGGTCAATTAATTTCTTTCGGTGATAAGGTTGAGGATATGGATCATTGCATGCTTTTTTTATGTTCTTTGCTTGATTCTTGGGACTACCTTGTTATGGCTATTCAGAGTAAAACCACCATGTTCAAGATGGATGAAGTGGTATCATCATTTCTTTCTGAAGAGATGTGAAGGAAGACTTCTGAGATAGCTAAGGAGGTCCTTGCAGTTCGTGGTAGATGAAAAGAGAAAGACAAGAAGAAGGACAAGAAAGATGAAAAAGGAAGATCCAAATCCAACAGGAGATCTAAGTCTCCCTGAAAGTCCAAGCCAAAGTATTGTAACTATAGCAAAATCGGTCATTTCCTTAAAGAATTTAAGGAGGAGAAAAAGAAGAAGAAGAGACCCTCCAATTTAGATTCAGACAAATCCTCTTAGGATGATGGTGAAGCATTTGTCATAGCCTTATCAACGCATGCATCAGAAGATGTGTGGCTAATCGATTTGGGTGCATCTTTTCACATGACCTCACATTGGGGTTGGTTTTCAAGGTATGAAGAATATGATGGTGGAAAGGTGTATCTCAGTGATGACTCTCATCTGAAGGTTGTTGTCCATGGAAGAGTCAAGATTACATTCCCCGATGGAAGAGTGAAGGGGATAGATGGTGTAATGCACTCCTCGGGTTTGGCATGGAATCTACTCTCTGTAAGTAAGTTGAGTGGTGTGGGTGTGTAGGTTGTTTTCCCACAAGGTGGATGTAAGATGACTAGAGGTTCTATGGTGCTTGCTAAGGGTGTTCAGATAGGCACCTTGTATAAGATGGATGCATGAACTGTATAGTGCAATAGTTCATCTATGAAGTGCAAGAAGAGGCCTCTAGGTTCTTCATCCTCACCATCAGATCGAGATGTGAAGAGGAATATTGCTTCTACATCTGATGGTTGTGCTTTCTAGGTACCTAAGGGTGTCAATTCTATGGAGATGAAACTTCCAGTAGAGAAGACAATGTTATGGTACTAACGACTTGGTCACATTGGTGAGAAGGATCTCAAAACCCTAAAATGTAAATGCCTCATAGAGGGGCTTGAAGATTGTAATCTTGAGTTCAATTTCTATGATGACTACATCTACGATAAATAAAATTGTGTTCAGTTTTACTCTAGTTCTCACAAATCTTTTGGCTTGTTGTACTTGATACATTATGATGTTTTTGGTCCTATTAATGTTCCTTTGATTTCAAAATTTGTGTACTTCATTTCATTTATTGATGACTATAGTAGGACATTTGTTTATTTTCTCAAAAGTAAATCTGAACTCTTTAATCAATTTAAGGAGTTTAAGGCTCTTCTTGAGAATCAGACTAGTAGAAAGATTAAGTGTTTGAGGACTGACAATGGTGGTGAGTTTTTCTCAGCAGATTTTGATAGGTTCTGTAAGGATCATGGGATTGAGAGGCATATGAAAAATCCATACACCCCTTAGCAGAATGGAGTTGCAGAGAGGATGAATAGGATGTTGTTGGAGAGGGCTAGGAGTATGCTTAGTGGTGCTATCCTTGAACAAAAGTTTTGGGCTGAAGTAGTAGCCACTGCCTGCTATTTGGTAAACAAATATCCTACATTAGCACTTGTTGATAAGACACCTATGGAGGTGTGGTCAGGAAATAATCCTTTAATGATACATCTTAGAGTATTTGGTTGCGAATCTTATGCTCACATTCTGAATGAAAAGAGATTTAACTTTGAGAACAAGGCAATGAAGTGTATCTTTATCGGCTATGGTGTCAGTGTAAAAGGGTACAAGCTTTAGGATCTTGTGTCAGAGAAGGTTATCTATAGAAGAAGTGTTATTTTTAGATAGATGAAACCTTCCACTATTGAGCAACAACTAGAAAAAGAAGAGGAACAAAATAAGGAGGTAGTGAAGATTCCTTCCACCCGTGAGAAAGAAGAGCTATGAGCTCCTAGTGGACTTGAATATGAGGAGAGTTCTAACAGCTTTGAAAGTTCTAAAGAAGATGAAGAACCTCAACCTCAGCTTTTGAGGAGGTCTACTCATGATAGCCAACAACCTGATAGAAATGGGTATTCACCATAGAGGTTTGGATATTTATTGTTAGATTCTAGTTGTATTTTTTTTTTAATTGCTAAAAATGATAAGCCTACGACTATTAGAGATGCTATCGATATGCATGATGCAGATTCCTGGATGGAAGCCATCAATGATGAGATGGCATCTTTGAAGAAGAACAATACTTAGGATCTACTACCTTTGCCTGAAGGACGCAACCTTGTGGGATGCAAATGGGTGTTCAAGAAAAAGTTGGGTCTTGATGGCAGTGTTGAGAAGCATAAAGCATGGTTGATCATGAAGGGGTATTCCTAGGTTGAAGGAATAGATTATGGTGATATTTTCTCTCCTATTGCAAAGCTGACATCCATTCAATTCTTGTTATCAATTAGTACAGCTCATGATTGGAAATTTGAGCAAATGGATGTGAAGAAAACATTCTTTCATGGTGATCTGGAGGAAGAAATTTATATGTCACAGCCAAAGCATTTCGTAGTGAAAGGTAAATATAATCTGTTTTGCAAGTGGAAAAAGTCTTTGTATGGTTTGAAATAGTCTCCTACGATGTGGTACCAAAAGTTTGATACCTATGTGTTGAGTTTGGAATTTCAAAGGTCTAAATCCAATCATTATGTTTATTTAAAACTGACAATGGCCGCATTCTCATTATTGCATTATATGTGGAGGATATGTTACTATTTGGGAATGGACATTTGATTTCTGACTTGAAGTCTCAGTTATTAGCACAATTTGAGATGAAATATTTAGCTGTAGCTAGGTACATTATGGGGATGGAGATCGGAAGAGATAGATCTAATAGAAAGGTTTGGTTTAGCTAGAGTAAGTATGTGAATTTGGTGTTGGAGAGATTCAACATGACAACTTGTAGATCCATGATAGTTCTTGTTGCATTGGGAACAAAATTATCTATGGAGGATTGTCCAAAATCACCTTCTGAGGTGGAGGAAATGGCCAGTGTACCATAAGGGAGTGTAGTTGGTAGTCTCATGTATGCTATGGTCTATACAAGACCACACATTACCCAAGTAGTAGGAGTCCCGAGTCGATATATGGCTAATCCTCGACGGGTGCATTGGGATGCAATTAAAAGAGTATTTATATATTTGAGGGGTACTTCCACATATTCCTTGCATTATCATGGTTATCCTTCTGGACCTCGACATTTTGTAAGTATTCATGGATATGTGGATTCAACTTGGGTAGGTGACATTGACAGTAGAAGATCTACCAGTGGTTATGTTTTCACTATGAATGGTGGTGCTTTTAGTTGGATTAGTAAGTGGCAAGTTGTAGTCGCTTTGTCCATTGTAGCAGCATAGTATATGGCAGCTACTCATGCTTGTAAGGAAGCCATTTGGCTTAGGCACTTGTGTTTAGATATTGGGTTTGATGCAGGATTGATTACTATTTGTTGTGATAGTCAGAGTGCTATTTGCTTAGCAAAGAATCTGACTTTCCATGCCAGAACGAAGCACATTGATGTTCAGTTTCATTTTGTTCGAGATATCATAGAGGATGGGAAGGTAAAATTAAAGAAGGTTGACACTTTGATGAATGTTGTAGATGCATTGACGAAATCGGTGAGCATAGAGAAGCTTAGATGGTGTTTCAGGTCTATGGGCCTCTCGGCCCCCTCAAGTTGATTTATGGGCTATTTGAAAGGTCTTTGACTAGTGGGAGAATGTTGCGATTAGGGTGTCTCAACCTTTGCAAATCCTAACATTGGCTTATGCATTTATTTATTAATTTATTATTTTATTTATTGCCTACAAATGTCTGGTCATCTAGTGTGATCCACAAGCTTGGTGGCATCCTACTTGGCAATGACTGTATGACACATATGTTGCACATGTCGAGGTAGGCATCCCACGTGAGGATCTAGACAAGTGTCGGCCTATGACTAATTCTATGGCAGAATGGACAAGTGGTAGGAGATACCTTTTGCATGGAGAGGGTTATGACAAGTTGTAAGAGAATAAGCTAAAATTAGTCATTTATGACAGATTCTCTTACAATTGTAAGCATTGTAAGTTATGATAGTTATAAGATGTGTAAGAGCATTTGTCATACCTCGAAATAGTAAATTTTGAGTGCCCAACTTAGGATGTTTGAATGGGGAATTATTTGGAGATGCACAAGTGTCATTTGCATTCTTTTTGGTGGCCGAAAAATAGGGCCAAATGTTATGCACGACCTCATCATGATGCTTCATCTAGAAGCTTCTTCTTGAGTTGTATTTCTCTATTAAAGGTAGTCTTGAGGAGTGTTAGATGTGTAATGTTTGTAGGTGAAGTGTTATGCTGCCGGAATTAATCCAGGTTGTGGGTTGTAATTGTAGACTCTTGTTGAAAAAGCTAAGTGTTGGCATTGTATTGTAAGATTTTGATTACTGGAATACAAAGTACTATGCTATTGGAGAGGGGTTTTTACCCAAAAGGGTTTTCCCGACGATATATCTTGTGTTCAATATTTATCTTTATGCATGTTTATTTGCTACCTATGAATGTGTTTCTATTTCTGTAATAGAAGATTTGTAAGAAAATTTGCACAATCTCCCCCACTAGATTAGTGTTAGGAAGCGTTTTCCGCACCTTAGCTTCCTTTCAATTTCTACCTCGTGGTACTTCATTAATTTGGAGTTTCAAAGTTGTTCTCTTCTCTGGTCTTGTAAAAAAAAAAGATCTAAAGGGAGTCATAGTTTCCATAACAATTTATACGCTCTTCCCCACTGGCATGAAGCTCGGTGAATAGAAAATGGAGTCGATTCATCTCCCATATGATAGCAACCATCCATCACGTCCTTCTCACTTGGTCTCTTCTGCAACATTTTACTTGAATTCCCTTTGCATTGCACACGATACACATCATGGCCAAGGGCATCGTGATATGTCTTAAATTAAGACGTATTCTTGTGCCAGCAGTGAAGATGTTGTCGTGCACAATAATCCTCTCCATAAAATCTACATCGATTGCCTTTCTTACCAAACTGAGTATAGCCAATCTATACCCTTCCCTACGCCTCTCACTTGCACTGCATTTTTGTGACCCATGTTGTGTTAAGAGGAAGAAAAAGATGAGGTATGTTGATTGAGAGGGAGAAAAGTTCCTGCGTAGATATATTAGCTGCATGTATTTAGTCACCAAAAGTTCACGAGGTTCAGAAATCCTCATGGGGATGCGCACTTGGCTCTGCCATTTGTCCAACGTATCTGGAACTCGATACTTGGTCTGGGGAGTTAATCTCCCCAACCTCGATTTTTTGCCTGACAGTCTTATCACTGTCGGTGGTAAGAAGTGGAGTCCCTAGGCTTATCGTAAGAACAGAAGGGGATAACAGATATCCGGCGGTACAAATCCACTTAGCCTGAAAGAGGGAGGTGGAGATCACTGCAGTCTTCAAAGTTGTCAGACTGTAAAGGAAGTTGTCCACAGGAGGTGTCTTGTAATTGAATGAACACGAGCTGGTGTAGATAAGTAACCAGATCAGTAAATATGTTTTTGATTTTACCACTCTCTCTTCTCGACAAAGTACTGCAGCTTCAGCCTATTAGATTTAGGCCTTCCTTACAGTATTAATATCACGGAGTAACACGCATAGTTCACACTGGAATAAGAGTGCAGAATAGTAGTGTACAATGGCGTGCTTTTTTTTTATACCAGTACATTGTAGCGAGTTAGTAAAGCCGATATTCTAAAGCTTTTAAATCTGCAGTAAATATATAAAGTGTTATTAAATTTCCTGTAAAGTTGATATTCTAAAGCATTTAAATCTGCACAATGCCACTGTTGTGTAAATGTTAAATCGAGTCGTGTGACGAGAACAACAGAGCAAAGGGAGGAATAGTTCATATAACTATTACGGTTGGTATATTTTAGAATGCCCCAGATTTGGGCAGGTAAGTCTATTAGGTATTTTAAAATATTATAAACCTTATCTCTAAAATTAGTACGGTCCTAGTTGCTGATGTACGATTAGGGGAGCGATATGATTCTTGGGCAGATAATAAAAGAAACATTATTATTATTATTATATATATCGTATGCTCTATTTATGGCTTGAGTTTTTGATGAGGATTAATTTTATACTCGCAAGCTTTTGCCAAGAAAGGCCAAATGACACTTGCGATTATTCGTGCCACCTTCTCCATGTGTATAATTACTTCACTTTAACAGTTCTTGCATGGGCATCTAGAAAATACCTGTAAAACGGGCATCATAAGTAGGGGCTGGGATTCTGGAAATCTACTTTTATGTAACCACATATGCCTCTCTTGAAATCCCACCCACAATTTTGGGATTTATGAGTCCTTTCACTACCTTAAAAGAAATTCACTTAATTAAATATACCTTCACCTTTAGGAAAACAAAAAGGCAATTCGATTCTTCCTTTGAATTAATTAGGAAATAAAAAGGCTAAGTCTTATTAACAAAGCTCCCGGAGAAAAGAGTATTTTTTTAAAAACTTACTAAAAAGGAATTAGAATATAAAACATAAAGGAACATATTCTTAAGAATATATTAAAAAATAAATAGAATAACCAAAAGTAATTTTATTCAACATGTCTAATCTGGCTCCAAAACTATGTTATCGTATCCGTGATAAGTTTCATGTTATGCAGACACAAAAAATGTAGAATAGGCACAAAATGGTTGCGGGGCTCCGCAGAAGGCTGTAGCTAATCTCAAGCTCCAAAACCGCTACGATTTCTGCATAACACGAGGGGAAGTCAAAAATTACAGATCTCGGCCATGCTTGGCAGAACTAGCTGCATCTTTTATTTTTTGGTTGTTTGTATAACATGAAGGTTAGTTAATCATTTTAGAGCCAGATTAGTCGTGTCCTTGTAGTGCTACAATCGTTGTCCCCCACTATAGTATAACACAAAATTTTTTGATAAAGATAAACAAGTTTTATATGGACCCGAAACCAAAAGTTTTACAAAAGCCGACCATCAACCAAACAGATAGAAACCAACAACAAAACAAGGGAGCACCCCAGAACAGACACAAAAGCAAAAGAGACACAGACAACAAAAGAAAAGCACTCAAATAAGAGAGTACACCAACTCTTTATTCTTTTGGCTAGTAATCTTATTGATTTCCTCTAGTTCTTCCATAATGAATCTGGAGGTGCCCTTATTGTTGCTCCTGCTTCTAGTCCTAGAACTAGGGCATGTGGTTTTTTTGCCTCGAGCAGCAATGTCTTCACCTCCAAGATCTTTCTCAGGTTCACTATGAATAGATCTGTACTACGCAGCCATGACATTGATCTTTTCGAGCCTCTCCATACTATTATTCATGGCCTCCTTGCTTATGTCGACTAGACTCTTGAGGTTTTCTTTATCTCCACCATAGACTGTTCCACCTTTTCAATTCTTTGTTCATGGTCGCATTTCATAACCTCGACATCTTGGGAGAGCTTCTGGGTCATAATCATGAGCTTCTCATATTTTCTAGGCTCTAGCGAAGCTATGAAGATATCTATTATCTCCTTAATCCCCACTTTGAGGGTATCAATTTCTCTCTCCACCCACTTCCAGCATCGCTCTTGGCTTCTGGTCGCTTCCATCACCAGGTTCATCAGAGTACCATTCCTCTGTAACCCACTATCTGCTTCTTTAGGCATTGTCCCCTGCTTTTCCTACTGGACATTAATAGAAATGTCCAGTTTAATTTCCTGGTCTGAAGTCTTCAGACCATAGTCCTTAGCCCCAAGCTTCTTCTTTTTAGAAAGAGGCTCGGCCTTAGAAATCGGCTTGCTGGTAGATTTATATTTGTTGGCCGCCCATCTGGGGGGATTCTTACTACTAAATGTACCAGGGGTGACCATCATCTCACCTTCTTCCACTGGCTTATAATTAGGGCCATCAAAAGGAATGGCACCCCCACTATCCTTCAAATCCATTTCCGAGTCAGAGACTTCTTGAATATTAGTATGTTGGCCTTTCTCAGATAAAGAGGGCACAACTTTAAGGGTCTTAGCGTACTCCATGATGAACACAATAAGCCCTTCATGGAGAACAAGATTATTTAGATTCTCCATATGTTTTTCAGGACTATTCTCTAAAGAGGAGGCCAGATAGAAATGAATAGAATCGATTTTACCATGCCTAAAATGGTTCAAAATGGTAAAATGATAGGAAAAGATATTGGCATATCTGCCATCAAGCATAATATACCTCATGATGAACTCGATCATGTCCATCCAGGGAGCCATAAGATCTTTCTTGTTGTAGCCACCCTCAACTATTTTGTTAACTCTTGAGCGCTCCTTGTCTTTGTCAAAAAAAATCACCAAGTCTTCCTCCCCTATTTTCTTGTCTCTATAGAACCTTTTTCCATTCATCACCAAACCAGTAACTGTCACCACCAGGGTTTCGTCCAGCTAGTAATCAGCACCATAAGCCCTCAGAACCCCTTTCTTCCACCCATTGACAAAGGTTTTTGTGAGTACAGGAGAAGGGCCATGGAGTCTTTCCAAGAAGTGGACAACTCCCCCATCAATGATTTCCTGCCACACCTCCTTCTTTTTCTTCCATTTCTCAAAAGTAGGTGGTTCTTGCCTGTTCTTGTCCCCACCCATAATGATCTGGGTATCAAAACAACAGGAAATGGGCCGCACTAGAGAAGTCTTTGAACAGTAGTAGGAAATGGGCCACACCAGAAAAGTCTCCGAACAGTAGCAGGAAATGGGCCACACAATTAGACAGAAAATCCAAGCACAAGGGAAGTTTCTAGATCTTCAGATAGGGAAAACAAAAAGTAGTCGTTTCCCCAACAACTCAATCAAATCATGATTTAAATTCATTGATTACTGCAAGTGGGTGGAAACATCACAAGCTAGATCACACAAGTTTTCTGGGAAAGAATCCCTACTACTCCACCATTTAGCCACCATGTAGCCCACCGCCATATTGGCTAGTACATTCGCTGCTTTGTTGCCTTCCCGAAAGACCTACAAAATTTTGAATTCTTCCAACTCATTTATTATATCTTGACAATCCTTGATCAAATTAGCAATCGCCGAGCTAGGATCTGTGTGCCCATTCAGACAATTGACAATGTTTAGTGAGTCAGACTCCTCCCAGACCTTTCTAAAACCTTCTCTTTTAGCCATGTGTAACCCAATGTGGACAGCATTGGCCTCCGCAAAGTGGTTATCGGTGTAACGCAAAAGTTATCGATGTACGACAGGGAGTTTTTGGAGCCAGAATAGCTATAGACAATTTGACTCTTGTATCATTTAATTAATATTTACTAACAAGATGATTAAGTGTATAGAATATATAAATGGATAAAAATTCATTATTTAAAAGATCTAAGGAAAATCATATATATATGAAAAAATTATTATAGCAATTAAATAATATCTTTTATATAGTAAATATGTATGTTTCTACATGAATTAATGTATATACTATTCTACCTAAACTTTATTTGTAGACAAGTTATTTAAATTGTGACTTAAGGGAAAATAATTTAAATCTCAGGATTATAATATCACTAATAAATCATAATAGTACTAATTATCATTATTGTGAGAATATAAGATGTTGTTTATAATGATAATAATAGGGATCTTCCTTAAAATTAAAATAAAGCTAATTTACATGTAAATTGCAATAGTTGTTACACTATTAAAAATATGTTAGTTTCTTAGTTTAATAAAAGGTAATTTGGACACCATTTCATCATATGAACTCAAAACTCAATGTATTCTACATATGTATAGAAGTAAAACATGCGTATACATAATATCCTCTCTTATAGTATACCAAAGAAATGCCATTATTAACCATGAACATTTCAGATAAAGGCATTGTTTGAAGCATTAACAATAATAGATATGCGATTCTTATTCTTGAGAAAACTGGTGTAAGCAAAATGTTCTAGGTGTAATATTAATTTTAGGATGGGTCAAATTGGGTTTGATATGGAGTCAAGACATTCCATCTAGATCAAACTTATCGATGCCAAAGGAATGGGGTGTGCATGTTGACGTTTTCATACCCTACACCAACTTCAGTCGTTCTATTCTTGCTGATAGTGGATGTGTATATGGAATGACACATCAGTATTAATCACTTGATGTGTATAGAAACTGCAACACATTTATCTGTGGCATACAGTATGCATTAGATATATATTCAAGAAATAAAAGAATTGTTTGTGTTTGTAAAGCGGAAAATCGCGATCGAACCCTAGTTGCTCTCCCCTCTTCCAACTCCAAGCAGAGAGAAGGGAGATTCACTAGGGCTGATGGTTTTCACTTAGGGGAGAGCCTTTACATTCAAAAGAGGGGTTGAAACCCACAAGATCCAATCCCACACAATGTAAGATTGGATGCTAAATGCGTTTCAAGGGTTAAGACAGCAAGGCTACCCTCTTTTGTAAAGAATGTGCATAGAGGAATTAAGCTAGGAATGCATAGAAAGTGAGAAAGATTCGCTTATAAACTGAGATAGGAATACAGTATGAAGCTGCGGACCTGCAATTAGCAGTAAAATGTCGATACGGCGCTGTCCTGCAAATTTGAGCGAAAGTTGCCAGGACGATGGCGCCCGAGCGCCACGGTCCTCCGAAAAATCCGCGAAACGAAGGGGGATCTGTTCGTCTCTGCACAAGGATTCTAGATCTTGAATTTCAGCCACATACCTGCAACCTACACACAGAAAAGCGAAGACGATTGGGGGGTTAGGGATTAGGGGTTTGCCTTTAGGTCAAACCCCGGTTTTGGAATTAACCAAGAAATGAGCAATGCTGTAAATGTAAATGTCTGTAATGTAAAACAAGTACTAATACCTTGTTGTAAGGATTTTTGTATCCTTATGTGCGAAGGTATAGATGTTGTATGTTGTATGTTGTAGTAGTATGTAGTAAGTGATCTCCTCTTCAATGGTTGAATCCTTGACTTGAATGCAACACTTAGCCTTGAATGGAGACTTAGAATGATCAATTGCTTGAAGGAATGCTTGAGTATAGTTTCCACGCTTGTACACATATGTCCTTCTTCCTCCCAATGGGAGAGGAAAATGTAGTTTATATACTTGTCATTTAGGGCTGATAGACTGATTTTCCCGACCTTAGGCCGACCAGGAAAGATAATTTTCCAATGTGCAAACATAAAGACCCGAAGTCCAAAAGATACCGGGCCCAAAATAGGACCCAGGGACCAGGGCGCTGGGTGCTCTGGTCCCACCTCCCGGGACAGCAGGGTGCCAAGGAGGTTCAGGCCAGGGTGCAAGAAAATGCAGTTTTTAGTGTCATAATCAGGTTTCGGGGTCTCCATTTAGGTTGTGTGTTGCGTCGCCATCGTGAAGACCGAAATGCAGTCGAAATTGCAAGTGTCGCAATTTTAGGACGCTACATTTAGCCCACACTTTAGCGGGAGTATAAGCGTACGCTCATACTTCCGGTAAAGTACAAGGAAACAACATGGAAAGACTTTCACCACGTCAAGGAGGCAAGACACACCAAGCCCCCAGTGGACTAAGGATCTTACGACTTCGATTAACAAAGTAAAAGGGAAGATCACGAGGGAGAACCATGACTGTCAATAGTAAGGTTCCCTCACTATGAGTCATGCAAGAGAAATACCAAAAATTTTCAAGGCAAAGCTGAGTTCTCCAAGAAGTTTTCAAGTATCCTGAAGAGATAGACAGGGTGTATGCCCCCCTACGTTAAAGCGATCGCACACGCCTCAACGGGGGTGATTGTTTTAACGTAGTGATACACATAAGAGATGAGAAGGGAAAGGAGCAGGTTATCACAAAGATTTAGCCCCCAAGTGTGAGATAAACCCAAGGATAATAGACACAAAACACAAAGCACAAGGTAACTTCGCTTTCCTCGGGGTCAGTATACTGTATGATAAGTCATGTATATATATCATATGTATGTATGCATAATTGTTCTTCATTCCCCAATCAAGGAAGGTCACCTAGAAGAAGGGAACACATGTGTCTTTTGAGTCAACATGAGAGAGATCGAGAGATCTCAATGATTTGCATCGTCCTCAAGTAGACAACACTAAGGACAACAAATAGAAGAATGAGAATAACATATAGAAGAAGTAACAAAAGAGAGGAGGAGAGAATCTGCTATGCTAATGAAACTAGTCTAGCATGTCATCTACCCCCCGATCTTGCTGATCAATGTTTCGGGAAGGTAGGGAACACGCTAGAGGAGGAACATTCAACACAGCAGATGGAGCTATCACAAGATCCAAACAAGGGCTATGTTCATGTTCCAAGCCACGTTGTTCTTGTCTAGGAGCTAGGATATGTGCTTTAGAAAATTCATTAGATAAATGGTTATCAACATCAACAAGTTCATATTCACTGTCAGAAGCAAGAGGAGTAACATTTTCATCATGAATAACATTTTCATCCATATCATCATCAAGATTTATAAAAATAGGATGTTTAACTTGCACAGGATCAAGACCATCATGCATCTTATGTTTAGGAGATTTCGGCTCAATGTCCGGCTGAGGAGAAAATGGAATAATGCTTGTTGAAGGTGTCTTTGGAGATTGCAAAGTTTGAGAAGCAGCTGCTTGAGCTCTAAGATGACGCTTTCGTCGGCGTTCACGTGCAGAACAATTTCGTCTAGTCTTAGTAGGAAGTTGAGAAGATTGAGGAGGAGGAATGTTCTCATCCTTATCACTTGGGTGTTTAGGTTGTGGTCTCTTAGGCTGGATAATAGGAGAAGAAGAAGGTCTCTTCTCTCTATAAAAAGAAGGAGGAGGAACTGCTCCATATAAAGGAGGAATTTTTGGTTTAGGAAGGAGACCAAGTCCATCATGACGAGGAGGTATAGGTCTACTTTTAGAAGGTTTATTAGGCATAGACATAGTCACATCCATAGGGATGGGTTGAGAATCTTCTTGAGGAAAGACATTGGTTTTATCTTTCAAAGGAAGAACTTCCTTCTCAAGAATGATAGGAATGTCAAGTTTAGGTGTTCTAGGCTCACTTAAAGATAGGATCATATCTGTTTTCCACTTTTGATAAGATTTGAAAAGATGATCACTTCGCGGAGGAAGAGATTGGAATTGTTTAGGCCAAAAGTAATCAATAGGAACGCTAGAAGTTCTTTCAGCTGGTTTAAAGAGACTATGATTGACAGTAACAACTTCACCATTATGGGGAAATTTCAAACACTTGTGAATAGGAGAAGCAATAGCTTTCATGGAAGATAGCCAAGGATAGCCAAGCTTCACACGAAATTGTTCGGAAGATGGAATAATAGCAAAGTCCACCTCAAGGGATTTGTTATGGACCTCAATAGGTAATGTAATAGAACCGATTGCAGGAGAAGAAAATGCATCAAATAGTTTCACAATCACATCTGTTTTGTCATATATCACTTGATTCAATTGCAGAGTAAAAAGAAATTCTTCAGTAATAACATTAATCATGCACGAAGGATCAATAAGCACTCCATGGCAAGGTGTATTCTTGACTTTTGCGACTATGTATAAAGGACCATCAGGTGCCCTAATGGTTTTACTGGAATCAAATGTGATGGAAGGTTCTTTAGGGTTTTCTTACTCCTCTACAAAGTTAATCACATTCGGAGTCATAGACACAAGACCATCAGATGAGAGAGAGGAATCATTAGCCTCAATTGCATTAGAGGTATGAGAAGGTAATGGATCAGTAAAGATCTGAAGATTTTGGTTAGGAGGAGCTACAGATGTGTCGCCTTTATCATTCACTCCAGAAATAGAAATAGTATTATTATCAATCAAATCTTGAATTTTACCCTTTAAAGAAAAGCATTTTTCAGTATCATGCCCAGGCTGACGATGAAATTGACAAAAAGCTTTGTTATCAAAATAAGGTGAAGTAATCTTTGCAGGATCAATTTGTCGTACAGGAGGAAGAGTAAGCACATTTTGTTTCAATAACTTATTCATAATACTATGCAATAATTCATTCAAAGGAGTATACTTTCTTTCTTTCTTGAAAAATTTAGAAATAGGAGGCACACCTGATGCTGCATTCACATTGTGGTTGATTATGTTTTCATTGAATTTGATGGAATCTCTGTTCAGTTTAAACTTCCCAAATGGTTGTTGACTGCTATCACCCTTATCACTCGGAGCCATAGGATGTGATTGTTCCATTTGACTCACAGTCAGTTGATAATTGTGAAGAGTTGCACACAACTGTTGGAAAGAAGTAAACTCAGAAAACAGAAGTTTATCTCGAATATCTTTTTGTAAATTAGAAATAAAGATTCTTTGAATATCATTGTTAGGCACTGGAAAAGAAATTTGAGCATACAAATGCTTATATCTACCAATGAAATCAGTCACTTTTTCTTTAACACCTTGTTTACAATGCATTAAATCAATCAAAGTAACTTTAGGACTTATATTGTTTTGAAATTGTTGAATGAAAGCATTTGCAAGTTGTTCGAAAGAAGTAATAGAATAAGAAGGCAACAAGCAATACCATTGTAGGGCTTTGTCTCTTAATGTTCTAGTAAACAGTTTTGCAAGCAATCTTTGGTCATAAGCAAAATCAGTACATATTGTTTGAAAAGTCTTAACATGTGTTAGAGGATCACCCTTACCATTATAAAGCTCCAAATGCGGGATTTCAACATGTTTAGGAGGGATAGCTTGAACAATGTCAAGAGAAAGTGGGCTCGCAACATCAAATGTGGGCACACTAAACTTAGATTGATTCATAGAGGCAATTTGTTGCTGTAAAGAAGAGACAGTTTGTGCAAGATTGTTAATGGTCACTTTAGTCGAAGAGTTCATATTAGACGTGTTAGATTGAGATGGAGGTGTTATGTTATTGAAAGAAGGTAAAGAGTAAGGTGGTGGGACTCTATGATAGTTAGTCATAGGAGATGATTGGACAGGAGGAACACTACAAGGAGGAATGGAATGGTTAAACGAATTGCCCCCTTGCATCATGTTCATTTGTGGAGATGTAATAGGAACACTCATTGAAGGGACGAATGAAGAAATCGGATTGAATGAAGGAAGAGGGTTAATTGAAGAGGAAGGATTGCCCCCATGACTGGTGATCACAGGAGGAATGTCTTGTGTAGAAGTAGCCATTATGTTTGATGTAAAGGTAGGTATGCTAGCAATAGAAGTCATCAAAGGAATAGAATGATTGACTTGAGTAGGAGGTTGTGTATAACCTAAAGATTCGGCACAACTCTTTATAGGCATCACATTCGAGTTCAGAATGTGTGAAATACCACGCAAAATATCAATTCCATTCTTATCACTTTGAAGCATATGTTTTAGACCCTCAATTAAAGGAAGAGCTTGACTATCGGGATACTCATGAGACATCCATTGGTGAAAATCATCAAATTGGTTATCCAATTTTGAAAGTTGTTCTATAGAAACCTCATGGAGAGCTTCTTCATCATTAGGAGGATTAGAGGAATTACCCATGTCCTCGTTAAAAAGGCTATTCAAATTAGGTTCCATCTCCTCGGTAGTTAAACCTCGGAAAGACTTAATTCTACGGCTTCGTCTAACGGGAATAGTGTAAGTAGGGCTTATTGTTGTAAAACTCATGCACTAGAAAGAGAGAGAAAATTTTGAATTTAGAGGTAGCAATTTTCAGTAAAATCAGCCAATCTTCTGGATTTAAGCTATTAAATGCAATCACGACAATCTCCCGAAATTTCAGAAAAAATGTCGGGGACCGTGGCGCTCGGAGTGCAACATGGTCCTTGCAACTTTTTTCGAAATTTGCAGGGATGAAAGTTATGATGATTTTAAAGCTAATCTGAAAAAATTGAGTGATTTTATGATCTGCAGATAGGCCAAATTAAAGTTGCAAATTCAAAATTGAGCCCTACCAAGATTGTCGAAAAATGCAAAATTTGAATTTTTGAAAAAGAGAGGGAAACTGAAATTTTGAATTTTATGATTTTAGAGGGAATACCAAAAGCAATGTAAGTTTTGAAATTTGAAAGTTGACTCAATTTCACGCAAAATTCAATTTTGAAAGTGGAAATTGAAGTTGTTGTATTTAAGCACTTAATTTCAAAAGTCACAAATTGTAAGAATTTGAATAAAGCACTGAAATTTCGAATGAATGCAAACACACTTTTCAGATTTAGGACAGTAAGAACACAATTTTGACACAAAATTTCAATTTCAATGATTTTTGAATGATCAAAAGCGTTAATCCAAGCAATCCCTAGACCAACTTTGACTATAATTTTGAAGGTGTTAAAATTGATAAAATCAGCCAAAATTCTGGATTTTAGCAGGAAAATACAGTAAGATCTAGCTCCCGAAATTTTGGAAAAAATGTCGGGGACAATGGCGCTCGGAGTGCACACGGTCTTCGCAACTTTTTTCCAAATTTTCAGGGATGAAAGATATTGTGATTTTATTGCGGAATCCAAAGTTACAGCTGATTTGGAGATGTTTTGATCAGTGAAATTGTCGGACAAAGGTTGAATCAAGAGGGTTTCAAAAATTAGGGTTTTGACACTTAACCACTTAATTTTCAAAATTAAAGCATAGATATGAATTGATAATTTGTAATAGAAGGGTAGATCTGAAACAAGCATTAACATTTAGACATTTCACAAGCTTAATTACTAAAAAGAAATTTTAAGGTTTTTATGCAATCACCTCTAAAATTTTGCAAAAGATCAAACATGGAAATGTAATCAAAGAATCAAATTTCAGATCTAATCATGAATAATCAGAAAGGATGTTCACGTCGGGTTCACCAAAATGTAAAGTGAAAAATCGCGATCGAACCCTAGTTGCTCTCCCCTCTTCCAACTCCAAGGAGAGAGAAGGGAGATTCACTAGGGCTGATGGTTTTCACTTAGGGGAGAGACTTTACATTCAAAAGAGGGGTTGAAACCCACAAGATCCAATCCCACACAATGCAAGATTGGATGCTAAATGCGTTTCAAGGGTTAAGATAGCAAGGCTACCCTCTTTTGTAAAGAATGTGCATAGAGGAATTAAGCTAGGAATGCATAGAAAGTGAGAAAGATTCGCTTATAAACTGAGATAGGAATACAGTATGAAGCTGCGGACCTGGAATTAGCAATAAAATGTCGATACGGCACTGTCCTGCAAATTTGAGCGAAAGTTGCCGGGACGATGGCGCCCGAGCGCCACGGTCCTCCGAAAAATCCGCGAAATGAAGGGGGATCTGTTCGTCTCTGCACAAGGATTCCAGATCTTCAATTTCAGCCGTGTACCTGCAACCTACACACAGAAAAGCGAAGACGATTGGGGGGTTAGGGATTAGGGGTTTGCCTTTAGGTCAAACCCCGGTTTTGGAATTAACCAAGAAATGAGCAATGCTGTAAATGTAAATGTCTGTAATGTAAAACAAGTACTAATACCTTGTTGTAAGGATGTTTGTATCCTTATGTGCGAAGGTATAGATGTTGTATGTTGTATGTTGTAGTAGTATGTAGTAAGTGATCTCCTCTTCAATGGTTGAATCCTTGACTTGAATGCAACACTTAGCCTTGAATGGAGACTTAGAATGATCAATTGCTTGAAGGAATGCTTGAATGCTTGAATGCTTGAATGCTTGAGTATAGTTTCCACGCTTGTACACATATGTCCTTCTTCCTCCCAATGGGAGAGGAAAGTGTAGTTTATATACTTGTCATTTAGGGCTGATAGACTGATTTTCCCGACCTTAGGCCGACCAGGAAAGATAATTTTCCAATTTGCAAACATAAAGACCCGAAGTCCAAAAGAGACCGGGCCCAAAATAGGACCCAGGGACCAGGGCGCTGGGCGCTCTGGTCCCACCTCCCGGGACAGCAGGGTGCCAAGGAGGTTCAGGCCAGGGTGCAAGAAAATGCAGTTTTCAGTGTCATAATCAGGTTTCGGGGTCTGCATTCAGGTTGCGTGTTGCGTCGCCATCGTGAAGACCGAAATGCAGTCGAAATTGCAAGTGTCGCAATTTTAGGACGCTACAATGTTTTGTCTAGTAAAATTATAGGCACTACAAAAAGATTATTAGTCTAAATATATTACAACTAAACATTACATCTACTTTGAAATTCATTTGAGCTACATACAAATGCATGCGAAACTAAAGTAAAATAATTAAATATGATGTTAAATCATATTGTACTTTTGGGTGACTAATTTGGGTGACTAAGTTATGAAACTTAATATAACAAATACTTTGAAACACAAAATTTATATGAAGTTATATCCTATTGTGTGACTATGCTATTGTTTGGCTATTATATATTGAGTAGGTACAGTTGACATGTGCAATGAGTTGGTATAAGTAGAAGATTATTTCTCCACTAAGATATATAGCTTTGAGTTATTTCTCGAAGGTGATTATTTTAAAGATGTTGCATTGGGTATCCCCATTGTATTCCTCGATTGTACTTGTATTAGGTATGATATGCATCATGTTTGACCCTATATCAACTCAATCCAAATAAAAAATGACTCTAGAATCTATCCATGTTAAGAGTTACTAGTAATTTTTTTATTTAATTTAATAGGTCCTCATTTTCCATAAATAGAATGCTAAGAATTATAATGTTTTCAAATATAATAGAGCAAAAGTAAAAATAAACTTATTTAAATTTTGAAAACTTCTTGGTTTTAGAATGCCTCTTTATATTGAATTTAATCATCTTGATTAAATGAATTCATGTGAATAAATTTTAAATGTTTTTTTTTTTAAATAGAAAAGTTGTGAAATAAACAAAATATCAAAATAAAAATACAAAAAAGTGTTAAAATAAAAACTTAAATTCATTTTCGGACAAGTCATTATTTTGTAAAGAAGAATTCTTTGAAACCCTCTTTTGAATTTTTAACTTTTTTAGAAATCTAGATAGAACATAGTGTGTTAACTTGGGAGATGGATACAATTGAATAGGAAAAGGATTTTTATGGTCTTTGTGTGGTCTTTCCCTCTCTGAACTAGTAAATTTATATGCAAATTCATTATTTGAGTGTGCTTCCAAATTGAGGTAATTCTTTATTTCCTACTAATTTTTTCTATGTATATTCCTTCAATATTTTTTTTTGGTGTGAGTATTTACTTTTGGTTTGTGTCAATATCTGCTAGCATGACTGAAGTGGACCTAAGGGTTCCATGTGGTTGGGTACTATGGAAACCGACTTTAGGCATAGAGGATCTTAGAAAGAGCTCTAACATCATGATCTAATTAGTAAATGTTTCTCATTGTATTTATTTCATTATTTTAATATTGCAAAAGATAATTTGGAGATCATTTGGATCTATACAAGCTTAAATTATGTTTCCCTAAGTAAATTGGTTGTATCAATTTGATTACCTATTTTGATGTTGGATGCAAACACATGTTATTTTGTATATTATTTAATTTTATTGAAATGTATGTAAATTATCTTAGAGAAAAATAGTTTTGGATTAAAAATGATCTTAACATGTTAGAAATAAATCTATCTCTTTCTTGTTCTTGTGTTAGTAATTTCTCATGTATGGGATAATGTGTTTCTAGGAGTTGAATTGATGAGGGGAAGTTTAGGATTCTTTGAGTGGTATTGGAGGGGTTAGAAGGTGTTGGAAATATTCAGCTTTGGTGTCTTCTTCCTTGTTTCCAACCATCTTGTAGTATTTCCAACCATTGCAAATGATCTCATTCATGACTAGCATGAGATAATATCACTTGTCAAGGACATTCTTTGTTCCCCAATAATTTGTTGTAATTTTTTATTTAATTTTCATAGAGGTAATTTTTTGTAGTTATTGAGTGTTTAACATGTCTTAGAGACCAAAACCTATCTTCGATTTTCTCACTATCCAAGGCTGCAATGCTAAAGTAAGACTACAATACCTAAGAAAGACTAAATTTTTTAGCAAGGACTCTAGCATCAAAATACGACTCGAATACTAGATAATGACTCTAGCACTAGACTAGGAAACTTGAGTGATTGTGCTAATATCTGCTCTATGTACTAGTATCGTTTGATGCTCTATTTTATCATTTTATCTTTTTGTTGTCTCTTTTGACGATTTCTTGTTGAATATTCGTATACAAAATTTGTCCTCATTAACGTTGAGCATCTTCGCATCATTTCATTTTGATGACAAGTGTTACACCCTAAGCTTTATGTCACCTCTTTTCTTTTGTGAAGCATGACACTTCATGGAAGTGACCCATTATCATTCTAATTGACGGAGGGATTGTCCCTACTTGTAAGGTAGCCAATTGTGAACTTTTTCTCTTGTTTTATGGCTTTTGTAGTTTATTATTCCTTAGAATGGAGGCAAATGTCTCCCCATCCTATTACTTATTTAAAAAACTAATGGTTGTTTCATCTAGTGGAAGTGTGTTTTCTCTTATTCATTCCATCATCTATGTGGGTTTTCATGGGTATTGTAGAATATCCAAATAGTTCCTTTGTGGGAATTTTAGATTCATGATTCCATCATCCTATCCATGTATAGTTTTTTTAGAGAACATGGTCATTGATTACTATCCAATTCTCATTTATGTGTCTTTATCCCTTCTTGTAAGTTATTCTTTGTGACTTCATTCTATGGCTAGTAAGTATTCTACTAGTTTCACCTTTCCTTTCATAAATTTGGTGAGATAATTTTGTGGTAATTCTTCCCTACCCTCTGTGACTTTATTTTATATCTTTACAATTTCCACCTATGGAACTTTCTTGTCTTAAACATTATTATTTTTCATAGCATGATGGGGATTCATATCCATATCATATTAGTATAGTGATGCAATGGATATTACTACCCAAAGGAAACCCATGCCTATTTCTTTAATTTTTGTAAACTTCAATTTTATTGTAGAATTATCTATCCTAAAAATAGGAATAACACAATGCTTAAATATTTCTTCATTGTTCCATTCATTTTAATAGAGAATCCAAGCCCCCATCCCTCATTTTTTGTTCAATAACTTCTTCACACTCTAATTAAATATATCATTAAAATAAAAAATATGAGAAAGACAACTTAAAAAAAATTCTTCATCCCATCCAATATGATATGTATTAGTTTAGAGACTCCTAGGTTGGAGCTCTTCAAACATCTACACAAGATAGCCACATTTTTTATTCTAAAGTTAATTATTCAAGAGGAATTAATCCATTGGAGATTATTGTTGATCATGTTGACACTCATGCTACTCTTGTAGATTTCCTATGGTGCAATATATTTCCATCCTTAGCTCTCAAGATTATAGATATATCACCTTTGAGGTTATCCTCTAATTTCTTAAGAGATTATGTTATAAGTAACATGCTATTTTCCCACTACCCTCTACTCATGATGGTCTCTAAGATCGAGGCTTTGCGAGGGTCTCTAAGGAAAAATTTTGAGAAGATGAAATTCAACATGATCTATGTTATTAACAACTAGGAGAGCATTTTGTTCTCTCTCTTCTTGGTTATATCTTTTAGAAATCAATTTGTGAGAATATTTGATAATAATATGATAGTTTTCTAATAGAAAGTTGATAAGGTCAAGAAAAAAATTATAATTATGGTATAAGCCACATTGGTAAATAGATTCTAGGCCAACTTTAGATGCCAGTAGAAAAGAATAGATACTGTAACCCTTTCATCGAAGATGAAATTAATGATAGATAATTTGGAGGATATCAGTAGCCTTATGTACCTCAATACTTTGTATGGTGAAAATTATTTTTGCCCCTATTCACTATTTCATGTGCTTTTATTTCTATTTTTTTTAAACTATGTAAATTATCTATGCTAGAACCCCTTTTTTAAAGACTTTTAATGTTTCATATCCGGCATGAAGAAATAAAGGAGTTGATTAAGGTGTAGAAGTGAGGTAATCTAGTGTAGGAGCACCCAAAGACACAAATGAAGCCTAAAGAGTCAAATATCACCCATAAGGTGACAATGATCATAAGTACTAGGTTGATAGGTTTGTGAGTCAATAAGACCCAATTGATGTAAGGCATTGTCTTGGTTGCATTTTATAAGCCACCATGGACAAATGACCGTGTGGGTCAGTACGAGTCCAAGCATGAGTGAAGCAATAAATATTGGTCTTAGAAACATTAGAATAATCCATGGAATAGGCCGAATACACCTTGGAGTTACCAAATTTAAAAAGTGCAAGTTGACAACTTTTGTTGTCATTGCAAAATGTTGTAAAAAGGGGTAACTAATCCTTCAATCGTTCCAAAGTTTTAAAAAGTGGTTAGAAACCATTAGGGAGGCTATACTAGGCCCACTTGGATCAATTCCAGGGTTTTTTTTGTTGAAGTTGGTGATGTTTTTTAATTTTTGGAGCAATACAACATACTTGGAGTTTCCTAAAATTCTCTGTGTTTGATGTTCATTTCTAACTTGCATAGATTGGTGGATGCCTGAAACCAATTGGATGAGTTAGGTAAGTATCTTACCTTTCATTTGAATCAAGTTTGAGGTCTTGAAACAATCGAGTTTTATAGATCCATCAAAATCTATCCGGACTGGTCACAAACCTTGCCAACACCTAGGATTTCACTGAAAAGATGCCCTTAATCTGACATTTTCACCTTAGGAACAAACAACCTATGGGAAATGTTAGAGAAACCATTTTACCATAATATTTTTGTTTTGATATGTAGGGAGGCTCCAAGCCTGAGGAGATTGAATTGACCCTAGGCGGGCATCTCTATGTGAGCGCCTTAACTATAGAAGTGAAAATCACTTGCAGAAGGCAAAGGAGATGGGATCAAGTCTTAAAACCTTGGATTTGGTAGCTTGACATATTAGCCCACATTACAGAAGTGTTGGTTTATTCAGGAGACTAATACAAGGGGTACTTACTTTGTAAATTAGGCCTAATTGGCTTAATTAGTCTAAAAGGACAGTAAGGGTATAAACCTTTCAAACTTGGGGTTTGGGTCTAAGCCTTTGGGAAATTGTGTAACATGGTAAAGGGTATCTAAATCTTCCCTTATCGTGTCTTTTTCTTCAAAATTTTATTAAGTTGTGTGTGGAGAACTCAACCGGTAGGGCTACTAGTCAACTGGTAGGGCTATTAGGCAAATAGGACAATTGTGAGACAAGTACCCCCTAACAAATTTGATAGTCTTATCTGATGGATGTTTTGAGTTGGTTGGACCACTAATAGAAAAAATCCAATAGGTTTCCAACCGGTACTAGAAGATTGTCTACCATTCACAAAAGGGTTGAGTGTTTTCATCCCACTAGTACCAGAAGACACTAATTCTTTATGAATCTGGTCACACAAATTTTTGTGTGAGTTGAGAACTTGGTAGGTGAGATGTTTGAAACCTTGAACAAGAAAAACAACTTGATTTGGACATAGTAGTTGTCGGTGAGAGAAAGTTATCACCTAGTTTGTTGCCTGGCTCTCCATCATATTGGTATCAGAGAGAGTTGGATCACTTGGGGAAAGTGATTTTTAGTGTATGTCCATGGAAGGAAGTGAGGGAGAGGATAGAAAAATTACTCCTAAGAGTATGTCTCAAGATGCCATCAAGAATTTGTTTGAGGAGATGTTGGAAAATTGATTGAGGGAGTTAGAGAAGACAAGGGAAAAGGAAATGAGGGTGAATGTGACTCTGATGGAGAAGAAGAACACAGGGGAGAAGAAGAAACCCCAAGGTAGGAAGTTGAGTTACCTACTGATCAAAGAGCATTTATTGAGGTCCTAAATTCCATTAGCATAGAATCATCATCAAGTAAAGATGACATCCCTATGTTTAGTGAGAAAATGAATGCGGAAGAAGTGATGGATTGGATTGAGGCATTGAACAGCCATTTTGAATGCAAGGAGACCTCTGAGAATAAGAAGGTTATCTTTTCTAAGTCCAAGATGAAAGGAGAAACACTCACTTGATGGAACTACCTCCAAGGTGAGAGGGTGAAGGAACATAGAGGTATGATAACCTCATGGGATAGAATGTTCGCAAAAGTGAAGCTGCAATTCATCCCAGTAGACTATGAAGTCCAAGTCTACAAGAAGTTACAAGGTTTGAGACAAAAAGACCTTGATGTGAGTACATATACCAAGGAGTTCCATAGGTTGAGTCTAAGGACCAAACACCATGAGGAGGAACCAGAGAAAGTGACAAGATGTCTTAGTGGATTGAAATATAGTATCCAAGATGAGATCAACATACTAGCACCGGATATAGTAAACAAGTGCTTCTAACTAGCACTAATGGTAGAGGAGAAGCTAAAGAGAAAGAATGATTAGAATAACACAGGTAGAGGGGGTAGAAAATTTAGAGGCAGAGACCATATGAATGGTCGAGGATAGAGTCACAAGCTACAAGGAGAGACTAATCAAGAAAGTCAGCATGGAGATGGTAACACAAGAGGAGGTTTCAAAGGAAGAAGACCCAATCATAGAGGTAGATTTGGTGGAAGAATCTCGGAGCCTTTCAGATGCTACAACTACAATCAAGTAAGTGATACCATATCCAAGTGCCATGAGAAGACCAGATCAAGATCCCAAGGAGAGAGGAGAACACATTTGGTTCAAGACACTAATTGTCAGAGTTTTAATTCATCTGATTCCTATGGACTTCTAGAGAGAGGAGAACCCTTGATGATGAGGAGAGCATTATTGAAGGTACGAAGCAATACTGAACCACCACAAAGGAAGACAATCCTCTAGACAACATGCAAAGGAGGAAAGGTATGTAAGGTTATAATAGATTCAGGTCCAACTGAAAATTTAGTATCCTTAGAAATGGTAGAGAAACTAAAATTTAGAAGAATTCCTCATCCATTTCCATATAAAGTTTCTTGGCTTACTAAAGGAAAACAAACCTTGGTAGAGGAGCAATCATCAGTTGAAATTTAGATAGGAGCATACAAAGACAAAAAAAAATTGATATTGCTGAGATGGATGCTTGTCATCTTCTTTTTGGGAGGCCATGGAAATATGACCTCAAGGCCCATCAGGATGGACACAAGAACACCTACTCCATCACCAAAGATGAAAAGGTGATTGAATTGACACCCCTGCTTGATAATATTGAGGATAAGAAGGAGAAGGAGGCCAAGATTATGATCATAGAGGGAAAAGAGTTCCTCAATGCAATCAAGGAAGAAGAAACACCTTGTTTTGCAATTATGTCAGTACCAAGGCAAGAAGAAGATCCCACTGTAGGTGGCAAGGTAGAAAAGAAAAGGGTGATATTACCTAAGGAGGTAAAGGAAATGCTGAGAAAATACAAGGACATAGTTGCAGAAGAGTTGTTAAGGACCCTACCACCAATAAGGGAGATAAGCCATTGCATTGACTTCAATCTTGGTGCCACCTTACCAAACAAGCTAGTCTACAAAATGACTCCCCAACAAAATGAGAAAGTTGCAAGGCAGATCCAATAGTTGCTTGATAAAGGTTTGATAGGGAAGAGCTTGATCCCTTGTGCAGTCGAGGTTGTATTAGCACCAAAGAAGGAGGGAACATGGAGATTATGCATTGATTCTCGGGCCATTAACAAGATAACTATCAGGTATAGATTCCTTGTGCCTAGAATAGAAGATTTGCTTGATTATTTACGAGGTGCAAGATATTATTCCAAAATTGATTTAAAAAGTGGTTATCACCAAATAAATATTAGAGTAGTTGATGAGTGGAAAACTACTTTTAAAACAAACAAAGAATTATATGAATGGAGGGTGATGCCATTTGGGCTGTCAAATGCCCCTAGCACTTTCATGAGACTCATGAATGAAGTGTTGAAGGAGTTCATTGGTAAAATTGTCATAGTATATTTAGATGACAACCTAATGTTTAGCAAGACAAAGGAGGAGCACCTAAAACATTTGGATATGGTCTTAAGAAGGTTGAATGAAGAGAAACTAATGGTAAACATGGAAAAGTGTGTATTTTTGTAGGAAGAACTAACTTACCTTGGGTTTGTGATTTCTAGAGGAAATCTGAAAAATGGATGTTGATAAAGTGAATGTCATTCTCACATGGCCAACTCCTAGAACAATTGGTGATGTGAGGAGTTTTCATGTCCTTGCTACCTTTTATAGGAATTTTATTAGGAATTTTAGCCAAATTTGTACTCCCATGTTAGAGACCATTAGGGGTGGACAAAAGTGCAAATTTTCATGGACCAAGGAGGCAGATGAAGAATTTGAAATGTTGATGAAAAAGGTATCCCGACAACTGGTTCTTACCTTACCTAGTTTTGACAAAATCTTTTAGATTGAATGTGATGCAAGTCCTTTGATAATAGGTGCAGTACTCAGCCAAGAAGGTAGACCAATTGCATTTTTTAGTGAAAATTTGAATGATGCTAAAAATAAATATTCTTCCTATGATTTGGAGATGTATGCATTAGTTCAAGCACTAAAGAAGTGGAGGCACTATTTGCTTCCCAAAGAGTTTGTTATGTATATAGATAATCAAGCACTAAGCTTCATAAATAGTCTGGAGAAATTTACCATAAACATATGAAGTGGGTTGAGTCCATTCAGACCTACACCTTTACAATCAAACACAAGAAAGGTGTCTCAAACAAAGTTGTAGATGCTCTTAGTAGGAGGGCACTAACAGTTTCAGAAATCCAGTTGGAGAGTGTGGGAGTTGATTCCCTCAAGGGTATGTATGTTGCAAATGAAGATTTCAAAGACATCTAGAAGGTATGCACTAAGTCTGGTAGCATGTACCATTTAGATTATTATTATTATTTGATTTAAGATGGTCTTCTTTTCAAAGGATGTCAGTTATGCATCCCAAAATATTCAATGAGGGATAACATAATTAAGAAGAGGCATAGTGGCTGCATGGGAGGCCACTTTGGACTAGATAAAGCTCCTGAGTTGGTGAGAAGATTTTATCACTGGCCTAAATTGCAGATAGTTGTCAAAAAATTTATATATTCATGTGTGGTGTGTCAAAAGGCCAAGGGGACAACAAAAAACATAGGACTATACCAGTCATTGCCCATTCGTTCAAGACCTTGGGAAAGTGTGAGCATGGACTTTGTGATGCGTTTGCGAAGAACTCGAAAAGGTTTTGACAAAGTTTTTTTGGTTGTTGACGGGTTTAGCAAGATGGCAAATTTCTTGCCATGCAAGAGAACAAGTGATGCTACATATGTTGCAAACCTTTTCTTCAATAAGGTTGTGAGAATACATGGTCTACCCTTGAACATTATGTCAAACAGAGATGTCAAATTTGTAGGGCATTTTTGGAGGACTTTATGGAGGAAGTTGGGCACAAACTTGTCTTTTAGTTCAACTTATCACCAACAAACGGATGGCCAAGCAAAAGTGTTCAATAGGCCACTTAGAAACTTGTTAAGGTGCCTCACCAAGAAGCATGGTGAAAAGTGGGATTCCATCATCTCCCAAGCAGAATATGCCTATAATGACTATTAATAGGAGTACAGGAAGAAGCCCTTTCTAATTTGTCTATGGGTTGAATCCAAGAGGTGTGCTGGAATTGAGAAACCTACCCTTAACTGAACATATCAGTGCTCATGGAGAAGATTTTGTTGAAGGGATAAAGGAGAATCATGACCAAGTTAGGATGCAATTGCAGAAAAGTAGAAAGAAGTACAAGGTGCAGGTTAATAGGAGAAAGAGAGATGTGCAGTTCCAAGTTGGAGACATGGTATGGGAAAATCTGAAAAAGGAGAGATTGCCAAAAGGGAAACACACAAAGATCATGATGAAAAAAGTTGGACCTTGTCAAATACTTAAGAAATTTGGGAACAATGCATATGAAATCCAATTATCTTTATATATAGGAATATCCCCAATCTTTAACGTTGTAGATCTAACACCATTCAAATGTATAGGGCAAGAAGATGGTACATTCCTGGTTGAAGATGCTACAAAAATCCTAAAAGACTTTCCAAGTCAAGGGCCACCCAAACTTGAGAGGATCTTGGAAACCAAGATTGTGAAGAAAACTAGGAATAAGGTCTACAAACAATACCTTGTCAAGTGGCAAGGACTCCTTGAGGTAGATGCAATATGGATGGATGGAGACCAGATGAAGATTAATGAGACTACATTGCAGCAACTCATCTCAAGTGGACTTTAGATTCAACCACCCAGGGAGTATGGTGTAGGAGCACACAAAGACACAAATGAAGCCTAAAGAGTCTAATATAACCCATAAAGTGAAAATGATCATCTGTAGTAGGTTGACAAGTTTGTGAGTCAATAAGACCCAATTGATGTAAGGCATTGTCTTGGTTGCATTTTATAAGCCACCATGGACAAATGACCATCTGGGTTAGTAGGAGTCTAGGAATGAGTCAAGAAATAAATATTGATCTTAGAAATGTCAGACAAATCTGTGGAATAGGCTGAATACACCTTGGAGTCGCCAATTTTGAAAAGTGCAAGCTGACAACTTTTGTTGTCATTGCAAAATGTTGTAAAAAGGGGTAACTCGTCCTCCAATGGTTCAAAAGTTCAAAAAAGTGGTTGGAAACCATTAGGGAGGCTATATTAGGCCCACTTGGATCTATTCTAGGGTTTTTGTTGTTGAAGTTGTTGAATTTGGTGATGTTTTGGAGTTTCCTAAAATTCTACATGTTTGTTGTTCATTTCTAACCTGCACAGATTGTTGGATGCCTAAAACCAACAGGATGAGTTAGGGAAGTCTCTTACCTTTCATTTGAATCAAGCTTGAGGTCTTGAAACAATTGCATTGTAGAGATCGATCAAAATCTATCCAGACTGGTCACAAACTCTGCCAATACCTAGGGTTTCACTGAAAAGATGCCCTTAATTTGACATTTTCACCAGAGGACCAAACAACCTATGGGAAAATGTTATATGAGAAATTGTACCATAGGATTTGGGTGTTGGTTTGCAGGGAGGCTCCAAGCCCGAGGAGATTGAATTGACCCTAGGTGGGCATCTCTATGTGACTGCCTTAACTATAGAAGTGAAAATCACTTGCAGTAGGCAAAGGAGATGTGATCAAGTCCTAAAACCTTGGATTTGGTGGTTTGACATCTTACCCCACCTTCCAAAAGTGTTGGTTTATTCAGGGGACTAATACAAGGGACACTTGCTTTGTAAATTAGGCCTAATTGGCTTAATTAGGTCTAGAAGGACAGTAAGGGTATAAACCTTTCAAACTTGGGGTTAGGGTCTAAGCCTTTGGAAAATTGTGTAACTTGATAAACAGTATCTGAATCTTTCCTTAGCTTGTCTTTTCCTTTGAAAGTTTACTAAGTTGTGTGTGGAGAACTCAATGGGTAGGACTACGAGTCAACCGGTGGGGCTATTAGGCAAATACGACAGTTGTGAGACAAGTACCCCCTAACACATTTGATAGTCAGCTCTGATGGATGTTTTGAGTTGGTTGGACCACTAATAGACAAATCCAATAGGTTTCCATCCCACTGGTACTGGGAGATTGTCCGCCATTCACACAAGGGTTGAGTGTTTCCATCCCACCGATACCAGAAGATACTAATCATTTATGGATCCAATCACACAAATTGTTGTGTGAGTTGAGAACTTGGTAGGTGTGTTATTTGACACCTTGAACAAACAAAACAACTTGATTTGGACATAGTAGTTGTGGGTTAGAGAAGGTTATCACCTAGTTTGTTGTGTGGCTTTGCATCATACTCTAATCCTATCTCAATGAGCTCCTAAAGTTGTCTATCAATAGTGGACCTTATTATAATTGACTAATAAGTAAATGTGGATGAATTTCTCTAACATTTTAATATGAAACTTGACATAAAATCAATTATCACTCACTCACTAATTAACCTATCATAATGAAGTGCAAATGCAATATTTCTTGTCTTCTTTAATAATTTACATATTTCATTAACTAATTTTATTTATTTAACTATATAATTTCTAATTAAATTATTATATATTAATGTTAAATTAAAACATATGTATAAATAAATGAAGATAACCTTCTTATTTTCTAATGTTTACTTGTTCCTTTATATCCATGAAGGCTAATACAAGGGATAACTTTAACGTAATTTATTAACTTGATTGAGAGCCTCTAACCTTAGGTGGGTTACTCTACACCATATGACAGTTTAAAATCCTTAGAAGAAGGAAATATCAAATGACATTTAACATTATTTTTCAACTGATTCTAAACCAGATGGAAATTGGATGGTAGATTCTAGCCTTTTCAGAAGGACGATCATTGATTATCAGATGGTGACCAGCACCGTCTTCCACCAAACTCAGCACTTTTTTTTCATTTTCTTTTGTTGTACGCCCATCTCCACCTTTCAACTTCAGATTCACCTTCTCAATTACTGCACCCTTTCATTGACGTCGATTTATAAGATGTTTGGGCGATTTTATAATGCTCTAATCCGTTATGCTTACCATTTTCAATTAAATTTCAATCCATTATGACCACAGACCAGTTTTCGTCTGTAAAATAATTGTCTTTTAAGAAATGTTGTTTGTCAATTGGCCCGTTCTTCAAATTGACCAACCAACGGAGATAAGTGCGGTAGAATGTGCTCAAATCTCTATCTCGTTAGTTGTATGATTTTCCACCACAATCTTAAAGACTCAATCTTAGTGGATCATAAATACGTCTAAAAAGAGATTTGTGTTTTATTTATTTCATTTTTTTTCAATTAAATAAAAAACACAACTAAGAGTTTTATATTTTATGGTTTTTTTTTTAAGCTAACTTACGAAAAAAAAAGGCATCAATAGTTTTTTTTTTTTTTTTTTAAATAAAATGTTTTTATATCTTTTTGTTCTTAATTATTATTCATGGTTAATGGTGTGCACTATTGGGTATATGTATAAATTATAATATAGTTTTAAAAAATTGTGGACTAATTTTGAACAATCTAATTTTATTTTTTAAGAATGGATTTGATGTTCTAATTAGATAATTAGGAGAGGCCCAAACTATTACATAACCTCCACACAAGTGCATACAAAAGGGGGCACACAAGCAGTGAGGCATTAATTTGATATTGCAAATAATTAAATTTTGAAATTTGATTTGTTATAATTTTTAATATTATCTTTTACTGAGATAAGTTGAAATTTTGATAGGATTTAAATCATGTTAAAAATGAATAATAGAACAAAAATCAAACAATATAGAAGAACACACTCACCAAATTGTTCAAAATATAATAGTATCAAATGATCTAATTCAAATAATTTTTGATCTGAAGACAAACTTTGGAATTACTTTTTCCTACATTTGAACGACTACCCATAAAATTATGTCTTTTAAGTTAATCTCTAAACTTGTTGATGGGTAAAGATGATGATATTTAAAAATGAATTCGGGGAAGTTGCTAGATTGCTAGGGTTGAATTCTACTAGGTAACAAATTGGTTTTAGAAACTAGTATAGATACTCAAAGGGAACATCCATAAGCATTGGTTTCCTTTCACCTCCTAATCCAAATGATCCTAAATGATTGGTCCTTAACAATCTAATGATTCTTGGATGTGTTTGATTGGAAAAATAAATATCTCTAAATACCAAAGCATAATTCACTTTGCACAAACATATATAAATCCATTTCCCAATGACTAATGAAAAATGATAGAAGCTTGACAATTTGAATTTAATTTTTTTAGTTTTATTCTCAATGTAAAGTCCCCAAGTATCAAACCTAAGCACCAAATGATCAATCTAGTATAGTAAAACACAAACCTCAAGATTAGGAATAGGTGCAACAAATGTAGGCCAATAGAAGGGTAGATTTGTAGAAATATTTGCAAATAGAGCCACGATAAGGTCAAATATATATATGAATGTATGTAAGTAAGTAAGAATAAATGGGTGTGGATAGTGATTAGACAATGTACAATATTTAACATGAGATTTCCACCTTTTTCTATTGTATTAATTCATTCCAACAAAATAGAAATAAAATTTCATCATTATAGATAGATATCAATATGTATTGGAATGAAATATTTAAAAAGTCTATACCATTATATATGATTGGTTTCATGTAAAATTAAATTTCTCTTTTGATTATTAAATTATATATGTGCAAAATAAAAAATTAAAATGGATAAATTGCATAACTTAGTGGTACACGTTCTTCATTTCATCAGGTTAGATTTTTTTTTTTTGGTACACAAAATAACGTTGAGTTTGTCATTTAATCAATAGTTTCTCCTTCAGATGGCATATGCGGGCTTCACAGAAGCCGAGCTAGGGCATCTGTGCCCTAGCCCGTGAGCGAGGTTTGTTGGTTGTGCACAGGGGGAAGGGAAGATTTTTTTTTCTGCAGGGAGGGGCGACATGTGGTGTAGGATCATTTGGTGTTGGTGGAATCATAATGGTGGGGGTTTGAGTGGTGGTTGTGTTGGAACGGGTTTTTGGAGCAGTGTTGTGTGGTCTTTGCAGGGTGAGGTGGGATTAAGCTCAGAATTTGGTCTCGATGGATTTTGAGTGGAGAGTGTAGTGAGTTTTTTAGGGGGTTGGGCTTGCTCTTCCTCTTTTTCTTACGGGGTGGGTTTTGAGGCTGGACAGGGATGGCTAGTTCTCGAGGGGAAACCTTGGGGGCTGCTCTCGACCTAGATTTTCAAGCAGCCTTGGGTTTGCAATCTCCGAATCATGGTGTTAAGACTTTTGATAATAATCTCTTTGCTCCCGACTCAGGGGTTGTTGGTTCTGGTGTGTCCAATGGATCCTAGATTTCAAAATTTAATGGTTGTCTTAAGAGATACAAAGAGGGCCTGAAACTGGTAATTCTGCCTAAGATGATTGCCAAGGACATTGAATATTTTTCAAAGCATTCGCTTTACTGCAAATTTTTGGGGATGAGGGTTTCTTTGCAGTTTTTGGAGAATTGGGCTCAGAGGATTTGGGTGCCAGAAGGGGAAATGGAGATTATGTTGTTGGCAAACAACTTATTCATGGTTAGATTGAATTGCATGGAGAACCGCATTAGGATCTTTGAAGGAGGACCGTACTTTTATAACCAGGTGGGGTTGTTCATCAAACCTTGGCATGCGGGATTTAACCCTTCAGAGTAGCTCCGGAATAGGGTCCCAGTGTGGGTTCGTTTACCTCATTTTCTAGTGGAATATTGTCAGGAGGATGTGTTGTGGATGCTCGCTTCATTGCTTGGGAAGTTGGTCAGATCTTCAACGCAAACCTTGGGGAGAAAGGTAATGACTTTCACTCGTATCTGTGTTGAAATTGATCTTAGCAAGCCTTTTCCAAATGCTATAGATATGTGTGCGGGCTCTTATTCTTGGGTCCAACAGCTGGATTATGAGACTTTACCATTTCGGTGTCGTCTATGTCATGAGTATGGTCATTTGCAGTGCAAATGCCCTAGGTCTAAACCGATTGTGCATCAACCTCAACAGCCTTCCCGTAACCTAGATGAGGCTGATAAATGAAAAGCTTCCATGCCTGATGAGGTTGTAGGTGCTGATGGTTTTGTCCCAATTAAGTCAAAGAACATGAATCAGGGACAAAAGAGGTCTTTGCAAGAGACACAAGAGGAGGATACCCTAACAATTTTGAAGCCTTGGATGACCTTAGCCAACAGGAGGTGAATCTGGTGTTGATTCCTTTGGATCAAAGTGCATCGGGGTTGGTTCCTGATAGTGTAAAATGGGATACTACCCAAGTTCAGCAGGTGGTTAGGAGTCAACAAATGGAAATGGATCAGCTAGTAGTGACTTAGTTGGGACCCATTCTGGTGTTGAAGTGAAGTTGGCTGGTGGGGATGTTTCTCCCATAGCACAAAAATTGGAATCTGCTATGGTCAAAAGAAATAAGATCTCCTTACATCTAGGTCTTCATCAGAAAGACATTAAAAAGGGAGCAACAGAAAAGATTTCGAAGGTTGGCAGAAAGAAGGACTTGGACAAGATCAAATTGATGGGGGAGAATTTGGTTGAGTCAGGTTCAGTAAAGACTCTAGATTCTCATTTTTCCAATCCCCCGAAATGATTGTGCTACCATGGAATGTGAGGGGCTTGAATAGTGGCCCTAGACAAAAATTTATTTGGGAGTTGATAAGGAGTCATTATCCCAATGTCCTTTTCTTGTAGGAAACTAAATTATCTGTGGAAAGTATGTTGGTTCTGGTGCCAAATTTATGGGGGAGAGGTGAATGTCTGTGTATTGGGGCATTTGGCTCCTCTGGAGGGGTGGCCTTTCTTTGGAACCCCTTGAGGATTCATCCTATATGGTGGGTTGCTTCTAGATCTGCTTTATCCAGGGTTGCCTCTAGTCTTGAGACTAGGGAATATATCTTGTTTACTAACATTTATGCCCCCATTGATTTTTAGGCCGAGCAAAATTTGTAGTCTCATATTTCTTTTATGCGAGGGTTGCTCCCTTTTCATTTGTGGATTATGGTGGGTGATTTCAATGCCATCATAGAGTTGAGTGAGAATAAGGGTGGTGTTTTGCGATTAGAACCTTCTTCCTTCTTTCTTCGGGATAGTATATCAACCTTGCATCTTATTTATATTAAGTTCGATAATGGTCTACTCACTTGGGAAAATAGGAGGGTGGGGGAGTATTGGATTGTGGAGAGGCTGGATCACTTTCTGGTTTCTATTTTTTGGGCTGGTGGGGGGTGGTCCACATGCTCTGATAATTTAGATTGGAGAGGTTCAGACCACAGGCCCATAAAATTGGTGTCTTCTTCTGCTTGAGTCGCTTACACTCCTTCATTCAAATTTCAGCTTATGTGGTTACAGGATCCTTCTTTGCAAGATCATGTTGTGGAGTGGTGGAGGAAAGGGAGGCCAACCTTTGCCACTACTATGTACACTTTTGCTGAGCAACTGCAATTTGTTAGGTTTCATCTTAAATGGTGGAATTGTTAGTGTTTTGGTAATATTTTTAATGCTAAGATAGTTGTTGAATTAGAGTTGAATGACATTACTAGAGAAATAAGAGAGCATGGATTGTTAGAATCCTTGATTAGGGAGGAAGACAGGGCAGTCAAGGCTTTAGAGGAGTGGGAGCTTAGGGATGAAATCTATTGGAAATAGAGAGCTTGTATTGATTGGATTCAAGCGGGGGATAAGAATACTACATTCTTCTTCAATTTAGTCACTAATACATTTGGGGTCAAATTCCGATGGAGGTTTCCGATGGACAAGGAGCATTGTGTGAAAATTTGATTTTGTTTTTTTAAATGCCCATGTTTGTCGGAATTCCGATGACCTATGCCAGTGTTCGTCAGAATTCCGACAACCCCAGGCATTTCATTAAAAAAAAAAAAAACAACGCATTTTCATTTTGAAAGCACAAGCAGCGACCATCTTGCCTCCCTGCCCTCCATGTCGGAGCGATCTCTGCACAAGCAAGGTAAGCTTTTTTTTGCAATCAAAGGAACTCTTTGTTTTTCAATGAAGCGCAACTAATTTTTTTTCACAATCAAGGGCAACTGGTTTTTTTTTGTGAATTAATCCATTTTGTGCATATCCTGCGATCTTAAAATTCCATGAAATGACATCTCTTTGAGGTATTCTGTCATACAGTTCACATGCCGTGTGTATGCTACCCCATTTTGCGATTTTTGTTATTGGATAAAAAAAACCGCTCTAAGAATTTGGAAGACATTAATGAAGTAACTCGAATGAACGGAATGGGGATTGCATTGAACCACATAAGACCCGACTTCCTCCCATACCCACTATGGGTTCTGTAATTAGTGGGGGCCCTACATCCTGAATCTTGTCGGACAAGAACTGACCTGTATTCCAATTCCCTCTTGATTATGCTTTGATGGATGTCCATACCTTGTTCAAAAGCTCCTATTTTGGCACATGCAGGGAGGATGCTGGCAAATGTTGCATTGAGATAAACATGACTGTATTTCCCTTTGTATTGATCTAGGGCTACTCATTAATGTATCTATGGATTTCTCTTATTCACTATGTTGTGATAGTCATTTGCATATTTGGGACTATCATCTTTCATAATTTGATGTCTTTAAGATGTGGGTACATTGCGTGACAAGAAAAGCTCAAGCATTTGTGAAGTTCAAAGAGTTTAAACCCCTTGTTGAATGGTCATCCAGTTGTTCTCTAAATGCAAAATGCTCAAGTAAATGAGAAATTAACTCAAAATGGTTTATCCACAACTAAAAGAAAACAACTAACCACTACATATATGCATCAACAAAATAGTGTTGTATAGAGACCTAATCATGCCTTCATGGATATGTAGATCAAGTTCCTACATTTTGGACAAAAGCAATTCACACAATAATATATTTGTTGAACACACCCACCACAAAGATTTGATTATGTAATAATATATTTGTTATTAACTTTATCATGGAGGATTTGGTTATGCTTGTTACAATCAAGGTTTGACCAAACTAATTCTTAAATATACAAATGAAGAGTGTGGTTGGTTGGTGACTAATTACTCTATTTAACACCATTTACAAGATCATATCTAAATCAAGTGTCTCAAGAATTAAGCTACTACTAAGAAGATAGTTTGCCTAAAGCAAATGGGTTTGTTGGGTGGCTATTTATTGTAGATAACTTAGTTCCTTAATGAGAATCAATCAATTTGGAACATGTATAACTCACATTTCTGACATGTCACTAATGCAATTCCTTAGTACATGTTTGAGTACTATCTCCTCTATTGTTTTCTATCCACTTTTGTGTCCTTCTTAGAACAAATAATAGATTAATGAGAAGGTGGAAAAGGTGGATTCACCTAAGAGGGAGTGGCTTTTCCCAATAATATGTTAGATTCTCCCAAGGATGGATGGACCACACACTTAAAAGGTAGATGATTAAGGATGATGACAAGGGGAATTTTCCTTAGAATGATAGGGTTTATTTTCCTAAGAAAAAGTAGATTCATGTAAACTAGAGGATACAAATTTGGACAAAATAATGGAAGGAGACTAAAACTAAATAGATTCACCTAAATGGGAGTGTAGTCATCTAAGGATAGGAAAAATTCACCATTTGCATAAGAAAGATGGATAAGATAAATGATTTATGTGAAAAAGATTCACCTAAGAGAAAGTAGATTCACATAAGGATAGGTGGATTTTCTTAAAGATGAAGGGATAAGACTTAACAAGAGGGCTTAGGATGATGACAAGGATGATTCATTTAAGGATATGGCATATTCACCTAAGGGATAGTGTATTCTCCCAAGAATATAGAAAAATTATTGATTGGTGGAATGACATACTAGATCAAGGAATGATACAAGGGTAGATTCACCTAATATAGGGTAAATTCAGCTAAAAGGGTACCCATGAGATTGTGGTATTGAGTACCTATCTATGGATGGTGTATTTGGATACAAGTATGATGAAACCATGCTTGTGTATAATGAAACAAAGTCTAGATCTCTATTATAGGTGCAACATAATCTTTAATATTTGAGACACCATTTTATTAGCATACCTAATTAGGATAATTTATGGGTTTAATTATGGATCATGTTGTCTATTTCCATGCACTATTGAACTTATTTTGATGTATTGTGATTATTTTAGTTTTCAAGTTATAAATAAATTATGTTTGTACCTTAGAAAGGGTAACTCCAATAGATGTTTGGGTAGTTTATTTGAAAACTTATGGTGATTATTGCCCTATGTTATGTAATGGAGTTATTTTTACACTAAGTAATTAACTAGAAAAATGAATTTGTATTGTTGTACAAGTATGATGAAACTATGCTTGTGTGTTTACATGTTTGTGCATCCTATTGAGAACCAACCTCGATGTTGAGGAACTCAATAAATGTAGTGTTAAGTAGAAGAATGGAAAACTCAAGAACCTATGGTGACATATTGTGGCATTAGCAGGGATTATCTCTATCGACCACACCTTTCAAAGATAGTATCCCCGAGTTCTCCTCATAGAATGGACCATTGGATGGCTCATAGTGATATCCTATCCTACATTTATCTTGATGGCATTTCCCATAGTTGGTATGTGGTTCTTGGTACAGGTTTCCTCTTACCCTATTATCTTCTTTATATCTTTGTTCCAACATGTGGAGATTGATTTTTGTCATGCTATGATGATTTTCATGTTTGCATGTGTTTTGACATTATGCAAATAGATATGATGTCACACCATACTTATGTTTTGATATAGTATAGGTGATGGTTACATGTTGTTGATGGTAGCGATTTGGGTTCAAAGACACAATTCCACACACACACACAAATATTTGAAGATGCATTTTATATTATTCCTTCTTAGTGGCGATTAGTGTTGGAAGATTTGCACACATGTAGAGAGGAACTTATGTTAGATACAATAGGTTGTGTTTGATAACATATGAATGTGCCTCATGATGTATACATATAGGTTTGGTGTGTGACATGCATGCACATTTTTCCATAAGACACATTGCTATGTGGCATGTGCCCTATGCATGTCTTCTTTGTGAGGCACGTTGCTATGTGCAATGTGGCCCTAGGTGTGTCTTCTCTATGAGGTGTATTGCCATGATATGTTAGGATTTGTAGTGTGTAGGCCACAAATGCATGCATGAGGGACTATTATTATAGTCATGTTTTTGGGGCATGTAGCCTAGGCATGTCTTCTCCATTAGGTACATGGTCATGCCATGTGGGAGTGTTTGTGTTCATGCCGCAAATGCACACATGAGGGACAATTTTTGGAGTCATGATGAATCTTCACTCTATTTAGCCACAATTTCTAGTCATATAGTTATGTAATGTGCACTTTTAAGGATTGTGAAGTTTCCTTCAATTATTGATTATCTCTCATCTTTGTTGCATGGGCCAACAATTTTATTTTATCTTGTTTGAATTAGTTTAATCACTATTCTGAGTTTTCTCTATTGTGTAGTTATTGTGGCTATGTTTGATTTGCTATTGGAATTGAACACATTTATTTGACTTATTATTGGTACTATTTTTTCTTTCTTTCAATATTTATGATCTTTGGTAGTTTAGTGAAACTCTTGCTATTTTTAAATGTTGCCTTCTTTGTTGTGATGTGATTCCTCACCAAGATCGACGTAGATAACCTTGGATGAGTGTATATAAGGAATCAAACATTGGGAAAATTTGAGGATAGGGGTAAGTGTTTGTTGTATGGGTAGCTACAATCCACTTGTACATTCTTAGTGATTATTGATGGCTATGTCTTGGAGGCTGATCCCATTAAACAAACAAGGGGGAAGTCATACATAATCGTATGGATCCTCCCTAGTTGTGTGTGGATTCAAGATCATCATTTCATATGGTTCTTGGTTACTTTGTGAGACCATGGCATCCTCTTAGACCAATATGTGAGCCCTGTATTGTTATCCCTGCAATGTGGATGAATAAGTGTATGTTAAAATAAATGCTTTGCATGCCATATAGTTGCACATGAGTTGCTCACATCATCAGATCATGATTTAAAATATGTGAATTCTTTTATCCATGTGAAGTCGAATGATTGATTATGAAAATGTGTTATACATTGAAGCATAATCTGCAAGATGTTCTCTTCAAGAAAAAATATTTATGCTTTCATAGTGAAATGTTGACAAAATGGGGTCCTAGTCTAGGAAAGTAAACTACAAACTTATACATTCACCATTTCAAAACATTTTATTGGGGAATAGTCAATTTGGTTCAAGTTAATTCCTCTAGGAGAGACCAGAAATATGATTAATTGTTCCATTTTGATGTGATTGGATATGATTAGATATAATTTCATTGAAGATGCAAGAACTAAGTAAAATTATGCAAAATTGACAAGATTAAGCATAAATAGGCAAATAATAAAGCAAAAAGCTAACATAGAGGTACATATTTGGAAATAAGACTCTAAAATGAACCTAATCAGTTACCTATAGGGAAAATGGTGTTAGAGATAATCTACCTATATGGAAAGTGGTTAAACTCTACCTCTAAGTGGCTCATCTTGAGCATTGTCGGTGCATGGGCATTGATGGCATATTATATCTAGTTCTACCATTTTTATGGGTGCAAAATTAACAAGGCAAAATAGTATTAGTGGGATCATGATCTCATCAAAATGGTTTTGGCTTTGCATTTATGATAGCACATTGATCACACCTTACAAAAGGTTCCAATCTCATACATAGCATCCCAAAGTAAGGTCAATAATGATGTAACTTAATGCTTAAATTGGAGTTCTGGGTAGTCATATACAGATCATTTCCAGGATTGATGCTTAAATTGGAGTTCTGGGTAGTCATATACCCATGGCATAGGGTAGGGGTGACCTGCAAACAATGCTAGTTCTAGATGCCTGTTTGCTTGGTGTATAATTTGTCAAAATTAGATCGATTGGCTACAGGTTTGCCATAAAGTTTCCAACTTATCACCAGTGAAAATATAAGAACCAAGGCTTAGAATACTCAAAAATGTCTCTTATAAAGTCTACAACAGGCAAAATTTTAGTAAGAATTTGCAAACACAATGCTCAGAAATTCACACAATCAGCTACATTAAAGTCGTTCTCTATTAAGTTCAATTTTTTAAGATGAAAAAGAAGAGTTAAATGGTTTTGGTTTGATTTGCAACTTTTTGTGAAGCTTTTGCGCTTAAGTTTCAATAGCCTGATTTTTTTGCCTGTGAAGAAAGACCATGTCAGATAATATTAGCGAAGAACAAAATAAGGAGACAATTGCTAGATTATGGTCTAACTTGAAAAGAAAAGGTGATGGGAAATGTTATTGTCCCTGCAAAATTTGTAAGGGCTTAAAGACTAGAAGACTTCTAATCAAAATAGCTAAGAAACATTGTAGGCAGCATGGTCACATTGAAGGGGGACATGATTATCATTCACTGGTAAGTTGTTCATTATATCGTTTTAACAATTTATATACTTAAGAAATCACTTGATAATGAGATCATGATCATGGTTTATTTATGTTGATCATTTTTATATAGGTCGAGCACCCTAGGACACATGATATGGACCAACACAACCCGAATAATATGGTTTTCAAAGTGGAGGAACATGGAGGTGTGAATATCGAAGCTGAAGATAATGATCCCATGGAAGATGACGATCATGCACTAGAAAACACAATTGAAGATGATGGTACAAATACATTGATCCATGACACATTTAGTACTGGCACAGCTGATCATGATGATCAGGATGACCTTGATGTTCATGATTTACCTCTCCTTGAGAAGGCATACGAGCCCCTTTACAAAGGCTCCCAAACAACTCTTCACTCTGTTGTATTGTTGTTGGTGAACTTGAAGGTTATGAATGGTTTATCCAACATAACAATCTCACGTATGTTAAGGTGTATCATACATGTCATTACAGTTAATAAATCGTGAATCATGTACCATTAATATTCTTTATATTAACACCTCAAACTTCTTTTTTTGCTGTAGATTGATAGGTGATTTTTTCTTACCACCATCAAATATTCTACCTCGCTCATACCGAGAATTATCTGTCATTATGAAAGATATTGGAATGGAGTATCAAACAATAGATGCTTGTCCCAATGATCATATTATATATTATAAACAACATGAATTTGGAACAGAATGCCCTGAATGTCATATCAATAGATATCAAACAGATCAAATAACAAAAAAGGTGCCTCGCAAGGTTCTTCGTTATATTCCCATTATTCCACGTATGTAACGATTATTTAGGTGCACTAGCTTGGCACAATTTATGGATTACCATGCACACAATAGAAGTCAAGATGACATTATTTGAATGCTTGTGGATGGTTCAACATTTATGGACATAGAGGAAAAGTGGCCACACTTTAAACAAGAACCTCGTAATCTCAGGCTTTCATTGGTAGTGAATGGTGTCAATCCATTTGGATAGTTGAGATCTATTTACTCGGTGTGGCCTATTTTTGTTATCAACAATAATATTCCTCCATGGATGTCAATAAAGAGGGAGCACATAATGTTGGCAATGATTGTTTCAGGTATTTTATCATTTAATAGTCATCTACATTTAATTATAAATATTCCAGTAAAATGGTCATAATAATTATGTAATGTTTTTGTTCATTCCACTAGGCAAGTACCAAGTTAAAGATATGAATGTATATATTGAGCCTCTTATCGACAAGTTGCTAGAGTTATGGAATGGTGTGACCATGTATGACATCTCTAGACCAATAGGAAAAAGACAATTTCAATTCCATGCAATGCTTGTATGGACAATACATGATGCCCCAGGGCTAACACATTTTTGTGGTACGTTATAGTGTTCAAGTTATGCATGATATTATAATTATAAAAATTAACAGATTTAATAGAATTATACATTATCTTGTAGGTCTTCAAACAAAGGGAAAAATTGCATGTCCAGTTTGTGGTCCAAAGATGAAATCCCATCATTCAAAAAGTTTAGGAAAGCAGGTGTTTGATTTATAGGCACTTCCTTCACAAAAATCATAAGTTCCAGAATACTGAAAAACATCTTTTCAATGGGAAAGAAGAGACTACATCAAAGCCACGAAGAATGACTCCTCACTTATGGAAGTTGGAATATAATAGAATTAATCGTCAAGGTAATGTCATTCCATCTAACGGTTTATGTTTGGAATTTGAATTTTTCTATCATGTTTTGTTTACTGATGATGTAATTGATGATATTGAAGGTCGTCAAGGCATGGATGACCACCTTCCAAAGGGACTAAAAAGTTATCCTAGACAATTTAGTAGGTTGCCTTACTACGAGCAGCTACAAATTGTGCATTTGTTTGATACAATGCATATTGGAAATAATATAATAGAGACATTATGGAAAATATTGGATGGAGGGCGTGACAAATAAAAAATTGTCAAAATTTGTAGTGACATTGTGGAATCCAATCATGCAATGAAAAATGTCATTCAATCAAATAGCAATGGAGATTAGATTAATATAAGTGCCCTTCCTTGGTTATTAACGGAGTAGCAAAGCAATTCTATAAAAGAAGTCATACAAAAAATTCGATTTCCCACAGGATTTGCTGCGAACATAAACAATCTAATATCAAAGAAGAGTGAATTTGGGCCAGGGATGAAAACGCATGATTGGCATACCTTCATTAAGGTAATTCGCATTCTTGTGTATTTACTATATATTTGTATACTACGCATGTACTTTTCATTGTTTTATGTTAGAAAACAATGAAAAGATCATTTTATAATTGTTGCAGTATGTTCTACCTCTATCTCTCCTAGACCACTTCAACAATAATATCAAGCAAGTCATATATGATCTTGGAAAATACATGAGGTAAGTAGTGATGTTTGTTCAATTTGTTGTATAGATATTATATTTGCCATTTGTTTTACTTGTTATGCAATATATTGTATATTATTTTGTAAAGTCTCATTTATATATTTTTGCGTCTTCAGTCTCTTTTAGGTGGTCATCATCTAAAGAAATCCACAAGGAAGATATTAAATATTGGAAGAGAAAAATCCCTCATCTAATGTGTGAAATGCAAAAGTGTCTACCTTCAACTTTTTTCAATGCACAAGAACACTACCTCATACACCAATTTGAGGAGATCGAATTGTGTGGACCTGTACACACTAGGTCAATGTGGATGGTTGAGAGGCACTTGAAATTTTTGAAGGCTTTGGTTTGACAAAGAGCACATCCTGAGGGTTCTATGGTGGACGGATATATGGTATACCAAACTATGGTGTACATTACTGAATATCTTCCTAAGTTTGCAGCAAAAATCCACGTAGATCGCATTTGGGATCCCAACCCCATTAATAAATTCGAAGGGAAGCACTTGATGGGGAAAGGTAGATTGAAGAAAGTGAGAGGTAATTATAAGATGTTATTGTAGTAAATTAATTCTTCATCTTCTAAATAAATCAGTTGTAAGTGGTCTATTAATTATTTGTACAGTTGGTCAGGAGTGGGATGCACTACATTTGTATATTGCAAACAATCTTGATTGGATGACAGTGTGGATTGAATGATGTCAACATTCTGGTCGCACATTAACATGGGATGGTGTCACTTCATTGGTTAAAGAAGGTCATCATAATGGAGATTCCAATGTTACACAAAGGGAAATTGATTTAGCATATGGTTTAAGAGATCAACAGGTACGTATAATTTTATTAATCACCCGTATGTTTTTCAACTCATGATGCAATAATTTTAATATGTTAGACATATTGTAGGTCAAACACCACAAGGCTATGTGCTGCAATGGTCATAAATTTCGCATCAAATGGTTGGATGACACAAAGAAAACTTGTGACTCTGGGATAACTACAGTCTTTGAGGTGACCAATATTTCATCTAGAAATGGCATACATCCTCAAGAGTCTCAAAATCGATACTATGGCATTTTGGATGATATACTTGAGTGTGACTTTAATTCCCTCAAATTAGTTTTCTTCGTCATCAAATGGTATAGGCTACGACTGAATAAAAATGATCCTGATATAACTGTTATCGAACATAATAGTGGATTTACAATGGTTAATACAAGGTCATTTGAATGAGTTGGGGATGAGCCCTATGTTCTTCCAAGTCAATGTGAGCAGGTATTTTACTCGAAGGTTCCACATAAACCAGGTTGGTCATTTGTTGTTAGACATGATCCAAGAGGAAGGCCGACAATGTATAATGTGATGGAAAAAGAAGATACCGAAGAAGTAGAAGATGATATAGATGATGATCATGTTCGACAGTTAGTCAATGATGTTCTTGACGGAAATGTACATGAAGAAGAAGCTGATGATGATGATGATGCTTCTGTTGATGATGATGGTGATGGTGATGGTGATGGTGATGGTGATGGTGATGATGAACACAATGACGACGACAATGACGACGATGATGATGACAATGATGATGATGATGATGATGATGATGATGATGATGATGATGATGATGATGATGATGATGATGATGATCATCATCATCATCATCATCATCATCATCATCATCATCATCATCATCATCATCATGGTCATGATGATGAGTTGGATGAAGAAGAAGATCAATGACATGAATGAAGTTTATGAGATGCGATTATTATATTATCTATTTAATATTGATATCTTGATAGAAATTGATTTGGCTTATATGGTTACATAAATAATTCATATGTTTTGAATTCTAATGCCATTACTTAATTAATTTATGATGCACCTCTAGCTATGTGATAGATGGTGATTTAAAATACATATGTGATGGATTACATGCTTATGATGATACATGTGACATTTTTTGAACTTTGTGTTTATTTATGGAATGTGGACTACTTATTAGCTATGTGATGGGTGGTGATTTATGATACGCATGTGATGGATTACATGTTTATGATGATACATATGTGATTCTTATGATGCTCAATTACATATATGATGATACATATGTGATGCTTATGATGCTTATGATACTGCAGTATTTATTATTTATCAAATTACAAATTTAATTCTTATGATGCTCAATTGTTGGTGCAGGAACCTGAACCCCTTTGACAAGGATCCTGCACAGTCTCATGAATCGACGGGTATAAGTCAATACACCTTATAGAAATAATATATTTTTAAAAAATTACAAGAAAAACAAACTTCCTGAGTTTTTCAAACCTCAACATTAGCAGCAAATCTAATACAATTATCAACACTTGAGGCCCCAGTTGGACTTACTCAAATTTTAATCTCAACATCAACTTTATGGCCGACTTCTTCATCAATATTACCCTCATTTGCAAAATATCTCTCTCATTACCAACTAACTCTCTCATTTGATGGTGCACATGTATCACCAAATAGGTATTTGTTAGATGTATCTTCCTCGAGTGAGGAAAATGTAGGAATAGAAGAGGAAAGTGAGACATGTAGTAGATCTCAAATAGGGAGATCAACTAGAGGTCGAAAGATTAGAAGAAAATTCAATAAATGCATGGAATTTTTTCTTGCTCAAGGGGGGTCATGTTCTTATGATGATGAGACCAAAGGCGACATTGAGGTGCCCTTGAGGTACAAACATATATTGAAACAATGTGTACCCAAGGAACTTCCTCCAATAAACACTGATTTTTGTGTTAATGAGAGGATATATCGAATAGCACCTTCGTCGTTACATGGTTTGGGCATATTTTCCATAGACAGCACAAAGGTCTATTACAACAAAGTTGCCGAATTGATGGAGTTTGTTGGACCTTGTTACAATTATAATGATTGGTTGCAGATTGTTCGATATTAAAAAGTATACGTAGGTATGCACTGTCAGCCAATTATATAAAACAAAAAGATAATGATCAAAGTAAACGAGTGGCTATATACATTGATGGAAGGCCAAAAGCAACAGGGAATATTGCAGGTTTTATAAATAGTACATGACCTGGGTCAACTAATAAGCAACCTAATTGCATATTTGAGGCACGTCAAGGAAATTGTGTGTGTGTATGTGCGATAAAATCAATAAGTGTAGGGGAAGAGCTGCTAATCGATTACAATTTGAATCGTATAGATACAAACAAAGTTACTATCATGGGGGTGGTACATACTATATATATACCATTTAAGCTAACTTCCAATTAATGAATCCAATAAACCATTGTATTATTAAGTTTTTTTGCTAAGTCTATTGGTTTCATTTCACTAACATTTTTATATTTTTTCTTTGTCACAGGGCCACATGGATCCACCACATAGCGTAGATAGGGGTGTAGGTCCCGACACTTCTACGGAGTAGGTAAAACTCATTGTAATTGTACAAATTAGATAGAAGCAAAATTGTTACATTATGATCTTTTCTTGAGTGTTTTGAAGTAATTTTGATAGTGTTAATTATATTCTTGTCATAGACGGATGTTCGAGATAAGGGAAAGGAACCTGCAGTACCTCAGCACCTCCATAGGGATGTGGGGCGCTCGACAGTGTTATGCGCTGATGACATCACACTTAGCGCAAACCCTATACAATTGGTACAAAAGAATATTAGAAAAATTAGATTGTTGATTTGGCAACCATAAGCCCTCAGACTGATGAGATAATAGAGAGGGTGCAACTGTTGTTGCGGACAGTGGAAAACTTGCAAGTAAGCAGTAATGAAAGCTTTAATCATAACAAACGTTCAATAATGGTTTATATTTTTTTCTCTTTTATGTCATTAACTAAAATATGTATGTGTTGTTTTTACAGAAATTTATAAGGCCTCATCATCTTGGTGGCGATGATCAGGGTATTGTGGGTAGTTCAGGTGATGACCATGTTCTATATATTAAAACCACTCCTTTGGACTTGTGAACTTTCTTTTTTAATGTTTAAAATATTTAATGTATTACTCTTCAGGTGCTGACATGGGTCCGAGGTCGACCCCAACTATATTGTCGACTGCAATGTCGGCAACACATAACATGCAAACATCGTCTATTGCACCGGCTTGTGTTGACCCACCCACTAGTGGTAGATCCCTCTTTTTCTCTCTCTTTCGTTATGTGTTTATTACCCTTTAAGTGTTCTTTCTTGGAGGCATTTCATAGTGGATTCATTTACTGTGGCAGGAGATGCACATGAGGATGCGCCAGAGGCGACTACTAGTGATAACATACCATCATTTCCTGGATCTTCCCGTATTGCTAGTACGGGAACATTGCAGGCCACATTGGTGGTGAGTGACAAAGAATTGATTCCCTTAAAGATACAGAAGGTTCCAGGTACTTTAAAATTATTATTATATATAGTCTAATTGTAATTTACTTACTGATCACTCATTTTGGACTAATGATCCCATGTTTTTTTTGCAGGAAATGATATTTTTTATAAAAATCTTAATGACATTACTTTGCAGATATTTGGACCCACCGTACGTAAAAGGTGGAACATCATACGTGAACTAACCCTTATCCACTATTTTGATTTCATATCATTGCTAGAATAGTTTTCCTTTTATCCATTTCTTGAACTATATCAAAGGTAGCTTCAGTTTCTTTCTAAATCTAACAGGTTTGTTTTTTCTTTAAAGGTGGAATGACCAAGAAAAAAATTTAAAAGATGAACTCACAAACCGTATGGTTGGGTTGTTTGGAAATGACACATTCAACAAGACTAAGCTCCTGGAAAAAGCTGGCACATATCTAAAGTATGTGAGGGACCAATACAGGACATATTTAGAGAAGAACGTAAAGTATGAGCATCCCCCAATGATTCCAGAGAGGGAGTGGAAGGACCTAATTTTGGATGCAAAGGAGAGAATTGAAAGGAAAAAAGGAAATACACCACCAGACGCTAGAAGAAGGTATGTGATACTATTAAGAATGTGAATATGTACTAATTATTCATTATATTTATATAATCTAACATATTTCAAACTTCTCATAGATTGAGTGACACGTCAAAGGCAACCAAGGCAAGAAAAGAAAAGCATGGGCAACACAAACTCAGCTCTGGTGGTTATATGAAACTTGCTGCATGAATTGTAAGAAACAGTAAATTAAGTATCACATCAAAATATTTATAAATTGTAAACAATTTTTTTTTTATCAAACAATACAAGCAAAATTCACAATACTAAGCAAAAATGTAGGGCTCTGAATTCAATAGAGCACCCACAGAAGATGACAAGAGAATTGGCTACCAGCAAGGCTATATAGCCGTGGCTGAATAGCTATGAGAATTGAGTGGGCAAACATGAGATTCTGACGCATCTATCACAATGGTAAATAAGCTAAATGAAAATTATTTCAAATTGAATACTTAACCAATAATCTATTTGATGTTAAGTTTCAACATAAAGTGACTATATTTTTTTTAAATAAGCAAGCAATGATAACACTGCGTGTGACATTGGAATGTAGCATGATAATCGTGGAACAGAACCTGTACATGAAGGTCCAGATGTGCATCCTAGTAGTGGAGGTATTCATTTGCTATTCAAATTTTTTTCTGTAATTATTAATACAATTAAACATCTTAAATTGAAAATTAGTGTTGTAATTAGTATAACCTTTATTGTTAATATTTTAGAGCATGTAGTCGGTGGAGACCAAGTGGAGCATGATCTGGGTAGACAACATCAGGAACGTGATGTTCCCCAATCAGGTAAAGAGGACCACTATTATTCCTTTAAACAAATTTAATTGTAATTGGTGTATTGATTAATGTAAAATTTCGTATTTCAACTCCAGAGGATCTAGAGGGTGTTCAGCATGTTGAGGTTGAGGCTAGACAAAATGATGTGGAAGATGATGTGGCCCCATCAGGTAAAGAGTGTAACAGTTGTGTTCTTTAAATTAATGAAATACTTGTAACAATAATAAAAAAATGTTTTGAATTCAACCCAATTCTTTGTTATGGCAGAGGACCCCCCTTTGGTTCAGCATCCTCATCCTTTGTATAAGACTAGGCATACATCAAGAGCATGAGAAGAGGGCAAAACATCCAAAGATAGGGGAAATGATGAAGAAGATGATTCTCTGCTTAGACTTTACATAGCTTCAAAATAAAACAAAGAAAGAAATGATTGTAATCTACCTTATTTGATAATGACTGATTTTTATGTGTTAATGAATGTAATTATGTGCTAATGAATGTTCATGAATGATATGTGTTGATGATTATTGATGAATGTTGCATGTTAATGAAAGTTAATGAATTTTATGTGTTAATGAACGTTATGTGATAATGAATGAATGTTAGATGTTAACGGGGAATTTATAGTGATGTTAGGGGGTGTGTGGGGGGGGGAAGGGCCAAATGAGCTCCCACCTTCACATGGTTGGCCCTATTAAGTAGAGAATATTAAACTATTCTCGAAACAAAGAGAAGCTCAATAAGATAACACACTTGTCAATATTTCATTATGTTGCATAGTTAATCTTATTGAATAATGTACATATATTGAATCTTAATTGTAGGGTCCAACAGAGCCAACACGAACAACACCATGGTGCGACTACAAAAGTTGTGAATATGCCTCATCATGAATAAAGTTGAATTAGCGCATTCTCTGTAAAATCTCAAATGCTCTACACTTTAGAAGTTTTGAAATTTTTATGATCATATCGGTCCCCTAACTAAAAGTTTTTTTCCTTGATTTGTTTGTGATACACATTGAGAGATTTTTGTTTTCCTTTTATTTAACCATTCTCCACATGCTTCCCATTCTTATTTAGATTGTTGTATTTTCACATATGTTGAAATCTGTAGTTCCACGTACATGTTTTCTATGTTCTTTGTAACTGTATGAAAAGGTGTAAAATGTGGGTATAGTCCAAAATCTTGGTTACCAACAAGCTATTGTTGTTTAATAGTTCTAGTGTTTGTATTAATTGAAACAATTTAACCCTTTTAACATGTTTCATAGCAAACCTACACTTTGTATGCAATCTTATTGTTATAGTTCAATTACTGAGGTGATGTGATTTTCAAAATTATTCTGACGAAAACAAAATTGGTTTTCATTTATGTATTTTATTAAAATTTTAGAGTTTCCTCATGAACATTTAAACTTAGAAGGATTTAAAAATTCAATACAAGAGTACTGGACATAATTTCTGGAGATAGAACTGAAACTCTCTCCCATGACTTCAGATTGTTTCCATGCTCTCTAGGCTAGTAGCTTTCAGACACAAAACATAGGTCTCTAAATTATATCCCAACATTAATTAGTTCCTTTCTCTTCTTTTTCATCCTTTTGGAAAGAGAATTGGAAATTGTTAGGAACGAACATCTTCCTAGGTGATTTGTTAAAATACAATGGGGAACTCAATAAAATTTTAATTCACTTCATTTTAAGTTATTATCACAATTCATTGAATTATACTTACAAAAGGCTTATATTTCCAAGGTAAAATATCAGTATCTTTCTTGGGTGATATTAGATAGCTGGGTCTCTTGGCTTAGACAAAATCACCCTCTCATTGTATTCAAAGTAGATGTGTAGCAAAGCTAGATGCATCAATTGTTAAATCATAAACAAACACAAGCTCAAAAATTGTGTTACCAACTACGCTTGGAACCTAGCTTGTAACTAACTAGTTCATACTAGATATTGTTTGGGTATGGTATTCAATTCTATTAGAATCTACAAAATAAATATTAACCTAGAAATTAATGTAAGTGATAACATTTTTAAAACTGTTAAATATAAATGATAATAAAATCAAAATAGCATAACATAGTTGATTTCATAAGAGAGAAAATGAAAAAGTTCACAATATCTTCACTCGATATCCAAGATTTTTAATCCATGAGGATGAAGATGAGGATGAGATAGAAAACCAAAAGACAAGGAATTATTTATCCAAGTTTCCAAATTTTTGAGGATAAGGGAAAAAACATAATCCTATGAAAGAAGGAGAATGTGCAAGTCATTATCTCAAGTTAAAAGAAATTACTTAAGTAAACTAAACAAACAAATGCAATATCATACTTACGATAAAACATATCCACTTGGTGAATAAAATGGTACATTGGCACACCCCCTTAAGTGCAATTGAGGTAAGAAGAAATGGGTCACAAGGTTAGGTATCCATGTAAAATATGAAATAACCCCAAATTATAAAGAGAGTGTACCCTCTTGAAGTAGAGACTAGAAAATCCATAGGTCAAAACTCCATCCCAAGTGAGACATGTGAAGGATAATATAGACCCACCCCATCCCCTAAAGTTGGTGCCTCCACAAAGAAGAGAGAAAAGCAATGCAAAATGTTGAATGGTGAATGTTGTAGTAGGTTCATTTGCAACAAATGATGCACCTTCCTTTCACATTATGGAAATCTTGAGTTGTCAAATTGTTGAATTCCCATTCAAGTGGAATGTAGAAAGGAATTCAGATGGATGGTTTTTGAAGCGACTCATGTGTCTTGATGTTGATGTTAAGCTATGATTGTTCCATAGAAGATTCAGGGACTACAATCATTGAAGTGTGAGACCTTAATTAATGTGAAATAGAATGTGTCATGCTGCATGATATGGTGGGGATAGAACAAGTGAATTTGCAATGGGAGATGATGTAACTCGATGGGCATTGTCATCAATGAGAAGACAAATATTCTCAATTATTTCATTCAATATTTGAAAGGTGAGAGTCCACAAACAGATGTGAAATGTTTAAGTAGGCCTCCCAATGAAGTGGATCTCATAGACACGAAGAATTCTATATAGAGAATCATTGAGAGCCCTTGAAGAACCAAATTTGAACTTCGACGAAGCAATACATGATGGAGGAATATCTTGCAAGAGGAAATCAAAGTCATTATGGTGTCATCTAGATCTGAATTGTGGTCTACTTTTCAAATAAGTAAAGATGCTTGATAGGAATGTGTCCTAGTGGGGTGAATCTAGAAAACATATAATCCCATTGCAAAGAATCATGGAAAGTTATAGAAGAAGCAACTTTTAATTCTGAAGTAGCAATGTGTATAAGAGATGTTCTCATTTGTAGATGGAGTATCAAGAGGAGGATCACTAGTCCATGGACCATGTCATTGTTGTTAAATACCTACGCTTTTGTTCATAGTCACTTGGTGTAGGAATGAATTCAATGAGATAGGGTAGCAGATCCTACATAATGTAATTTTTCACTATCCCTTGTTTCGAGTACAAATGGTTCTCTGAATTTATCTTGACAATAGAATGTTGGAATTTAACACAATAATCCATGATGAAAACTACCAAAAATGGAAATTTATCTTAGTTCGCAATTACAAAATGCTTTTGTATAGGCCTCTCGAAGATTAAGTACATCAAATTGAGACTTTATAAATTGAGTGTATGTATTAGCAATCTCCCAAATTGTTCAATGGTCTCCAAACCTTGTCAATTTTTTATTTTTATTTTAACTCAAATATGTATGGTATAGGCATATCATTGGTTGTGTGATTTTTTTTTTCCTTAAATGCTTCTACGACCAAAAGAGACAAGTTTTAGATGAAAATGGGATCTTATGGGCCTTTTTGACACAATGGTAGGTTCTTTAGACCTGAAAATGCCCCAAAAACTAGTCGATTGCCTTAAGTTACAAACAAATCCTTGTTTGTGAGCATGCTTCTTGATCTCCAATTTTGGTGGAATGAAAGATAATATTGAATTTCTCAAGCCTTTTGGATGCTTCGAAACCACCAAAACAAAGCTACTTTGATCATTGAAATGTTGTAGTGACTTGGATAAAAAAAGAAAACTAAGTCTAAACTTTAGAAGTTAGTTTTTTCTTGTCAAATTGTTTTCAATTTTTGAATCATCCAAGGATGCAAGAGGAGTATATTTTGTTATGACAAGATTAAAAAAAAACTTAGAATCTTTTGAAACCATTGAAACATGGGGACCCCTTCCCCCCCTCCAAAATCCCTATTTTTTCAGGATGCAATACTTAGGGGAAACATCCCCTTGCTGCGCCACTTAGGGACGTCCTAGGGACTCCAAGGAGTCTCTTGACCATCTTGAGGATGCCTATGAGTCTCCCATGGCCCCCAATTAGAAATTCCAATTCTAAACAAAAATGGTGAAATTATTGTGAAAATGTCATCTGTATTAAAGGTTTGGCAATGCCCCTAACCTTGATGGGGGCTCTACCCCAAACCCCCCACAAGGGGCACTACCCATTGACCCCAAACCTCTACCCACCATTCTTAATGTTAATGCAATCGTTTCCATCTTTTTTATGTTGACTACTTTAAACACTTGGTATGCCAAAGTTTCATCTGCAATTCTTATACTTATTCTTAGTTTGTTCCCAAAGTTCCAAAACTCTACCACCATTGTTAATGTTCAAATTTCAATGCAATCATTGACATATTTTTAATGTTTATTGTAAAATTTACATAGTGTGGCAAAGTTTTATTTACAGTTGTTATACTTATTCTATACACATCCTTTTATAATTAATTTTTTAAGTTGTATATATATTTGCATCCCACCCCGCCCCCTTCGTCATCCCCCTATTGTCCCCAAACTTACACCCTTGGTATGTTAAGATATGAAAGCTCACAATAGTTTCATTTGATATGTTAATCGAGGAAAAACCTACAATATATAGCTTCCAAGATTCTAAATCCATGAGGATCATGAAGAGGTAGAAAACAAAAAAAAGAAATTGCTTATCCAAGTTTCCAAATTTGTGACAAGGAAAAAGTAGAATCTCAATCAAAGAAGGAGAATGTGAAACTCATTATCTTATTCTACCTAAGTAAAAATATTACCTAATTAAGCTTTTTAATAGTGTAATATCACACTTAGGATAAAACATATCCAAGGTAAATAAAATATTACATTGATAGGCTTCTTTGGTTGCTCTAAAAGTGGTGCCTTATGAATTATGTTCTTGGATACTAAAGTTTCCAAATTCTGGGCACTCTTGATAGCTTCTCGTAGAGATTGTGATTCGAAGGCTTTAACCAAAACTTTCAATGGTTTCTGTTGATGTGTTTTTTATGTACTATGCAACACAAAATAAAATACTAAGTATTCTATCCTCTCTTGAACAAAATCCTCCCAAGTGCTAAACTACGTGATCAAATGGGATGACTCCAAGATTCCAATAGTCAGGTCTTGACTTTATATTGCAAATAGACTCAATTATTGTGATGTGATATCTGTTGGAATCACAAGGGGGACTTACATTGTTTGGGTCAAGACCTATCCATTCTCATGTTTCATGATTGATTTACACTCCATGATTTAGTTCATCCTTGAGCAACATTTCGACTTAGCCAAATTTTGTTTTTTGTACCCTAATTCTTTAATTTTGACCCCTTACTAGCATTGCCTTAGGTTTTATTGGAATTCTTGCTTCTCTAGCATGGGCACATTTCTAGGGTTCATTTGCACAAATTGCTCTTGATGAGCAAGCTAGTATCATGACCATGACTTAAACAAAATTTTAACTTAGTCAAATTATCTCCTCCAAACTTCTATGAGTTCATCGCCTTCATTCTTCATCATTTGGATGTCTTTTGTCATTGGAAGGTAATTCTTGACCAGCATACCTGAATCTTGACCTATGCTATACCCTAAAACCCTAGAACCTAGTCATGTTTACAATTGAGATCTTGGTGACTTGATCACTTAATTTAGCTTAATCATGCAGGTCTCATCTAACTCCAACTCCAACACTTAAGAAAATCAACCCTAGCAACTAAGTGCTTTGGGAAATATCTTGCAACTTGACAACATGGGTAATGATGGAGGAATGGAAGGTGAGACCTATAGAGGTGAGAGAGAGAGAGAGGGTGAGAGGAAGAGATAATGACCTAGAGAGGGAGAGAAGAAGAGAGGGATGGAGAAAGAGACCTAGAAAGGGGAGAGAGAAGAGAGATAGTAGAGAGGGATAGAGAAGAGAGATAGAAGAGAGATACCAATGTCAATCATTTTCTATTAAAAAAAAATTTCCAAAAAATCGTCCTATCGTAGGAATTCCGATCCAAAGGATAAAATTCTGACAGAGGAGTGCCGTCAGATAGTCGAAACTTTCGACACAAAGTTTTTGACAGCTTTTTTTGTCGGTAGTGCGACGAAATTGTGTTGGAATTCTGACGATTTGCCATCAAAATTTTGACCCGAATGTACTAGTGAGTGAAAGCAAGAAGACATGGCAATTCCATCCCTGCTCTAGTTAATGATAGAGGTGAGCAGTTTTTATCATTGAAGAAGATTTCTAGGGAGTCTTTATAGTATTTCTGGTCCTTTTTTAGTGAGGATTCTTAGTGGGAATTAGAAGAGGAGAATCAGATTCTTGCTTGTACTCCTTCTCTAGTTACTAGGGAGATTAATGAGTAGCTTATGGGTCCTATTTTGTTGGAATAACTTGAGAGGATTATTTTTCACATGAAGAAGGGGAAAGCCCCTGGACTAGATGGGTTTTTGATTGAGTTCTATCAAGATTTTAGGGATATTATCAAATTGGACTTATTGGAGGTGGTCCAAGAGTTCGAGAGGAATAAGCAGATACTTTGGGCTTTGAATGTGACTTTCATTGTGCTCATTGCCAAGTGTGATGGGCTTGATTGGTTAGACCAGTTCCATCCTATTTCTCTCTGTAATGTGATTTATAAGATCATTTCTAAGTCTATAGCGGATAGGTTGAAGAATTGGCTTGGGGGTGTCATTCCTGAGGAGAAGAGTGGGTTTTTGGAGGGTCATCAAATCTCGGATGGTGTGGTCATTTCTACTTAGACAATTCATTCTATGGAATCCTACAAGGAAAATGCTATGTTTATCAAGATGGATATGGCAAAGGCTTATGATAGAGTCTGTTGGCCATTTCTCCAGAGGATTCTTAGGGCTTTTGGCTTTGTTGATGAATGGATCCAATAGGTAATGAGGTGTGTTTTGTCTATCTCATTCTCTATGCTAATTAATGGAGATCATATTGAGTTGTTTGGTGTGTCTAGGGGTCTTTGTCAGGGGGACCGTCTCTCCCTGTACTTATCCATTCTTTTGGCTGAGGGTCTAGGGAGGTTGATTAAGTATAATGTGGGTCTGGGTATTATTCAAGGTTGGAGATGGGGTAATGACATGACTCTTTAGTCCCATTTGCAATTTATAGATGATACGGCCCTGATGAGACTATCTCGGATCAGAGAAGCTATAAATCTATGTAAAGTCTTGGATGTTTATCTTCCTGCTTCGGCCCAATTGATCAATGAGGATAAATCTTCTATTCTCTTCTTCAACACACCTAGAACTATTCAGATGAGTATTGCTCATATCTTTAGATTCCAAGTCAGTTCCCTTCCCTTGACTTACCTAGGTATTCCTATATCTATTAGTAATCCTCCCAGGGACTCTTGGCATGGAATTCTAGAAAAATTTTGCATGAAGGTTGAACATTGGACACACAAATGGTTATCCTTTGTTGGGTGGGTTCAACTGATCCAGTCAGTGGTTTAGGCTCTTTTGATTTATTGGTGTATTCTCCAAGTGGCCCCAAAGTTGTTTGTGAAGGGATTGGATTCTTTGGCAAGGCAATTCTTATGTGTAGGCAACATGCTTCCTATAAATGGTTTCCTATCAAATGGGACTTGGTGTGTAGCCCAAAATGATTGGGTGGGCTTGGGTTAAGGCAATCTACTTTATTTGGGGAGGCTTTGGCAGCTAAATTGTACTGGAGGTGGTGTGTTGAACAGGATCATGGCTAGGGTAGGATTTTGTCTTACAAGTATATGCAGAGGACCAGAAAGGAGGAAATCCCAAGATATCCGCTTGCGGGAAAAGGCTCTGTGATTTGGAGTACTCTCAAGAAAGGGGATGCTCTAATAAAAGGACTTTTTTGGATATGTAAAAGGGGGGAAGGGATTCTTTTTTGGTTTGATTCTTGGGATTGTTACCCCCCATCATTGATCAGTTTCCTAACCCGGGGGATATTTTCTAGAGGTTCCTGGAGGTAGGGTGGTCTAGAGTGAGTGACTTTAAGGTTGTTTATAGATGTGGGCAATCAAAGATGGTGCGGTGGAAGGCTCCTAATGAATGGCTGATTGTTGGTATGGATGAATATTGTGTTGAGATGCATGGCATTTTGGTGAGTAGACACTGTAGTTCCCTTAAGGATAGGGATAGGCTTGCTTTCTCCCTGAATCTTAAGGGTTTTTTTATTGTTTCTAGTGGGTACCAAGAGCTATTGTCCTATAGATTGGAGGGGAGGGAGGTGCACTAGTGCAAATATGTTTGGAACAATTTCTCTTGGGCGAAGTGTAACTGTTTCGCTTGGACTTTGGCTTTGAATAGATGTCTAACCTAGGACAATATTCGCAAGCATGGGTTCCTTGGGCTTTCCATCTATGTTTTGTGTGGTAATGGGGAGGAGGATTCTTCACACTTGTTCTTCATATGCCCTTTCTCGCTACTAATCTGGCATTACTGGTGGGAGGTGTGCAAGCACCCTTGTGTTCACATAGATTCTTTGGTGGAGTTTTGAAGCAGTTTGGGCAGGCCACCTATTTTGTCCTCTTTTCTCCAGACTATCTGGCACATTAGGCCCATTTTCATACTTTGGTAGATCTTGCTAGAGAGGAATAGGAGGATCTTTAGGGAGGTTAGACTATTAGTTCAGCAAGTGTGGAATAAAATCATTGGAATGATCCGAGAGACAGTGGAAGATAAATGTGAGGTGAATTTTCCTTTGGATAAAGGAGAGGCTAATATTGTGAGTAGGTTGGGTTTGTAGGAGATGTCTCCTATCTCAACTTGTGTCAGGAGAAGTAGACGTGCTATGAATAATGTTCAAAGGGTGGGAAGGTGGATGCTCCCTCGGGATGAGCCCATCAAGATTAACATCGATGGCTCCTCTAAGGGCAATCCGAGTCCTACTCGGATTGGTGGTGTTGGTAGTGATCATATGGGGGATATGGTTTTCTTCTTTTCAGTGTATAAAGGGCAGTAGTCTAATAATTTTATGGAGGGATTAGCAATTTTCTATGTCTTGGAGCATGCTTTGAGCTGGGGTGGCATAAGGTTATTTGCGAGTCAAATTCACAGATTATTGTTATCCTATTGATTGAGCAGAAGGTGAGTGGGATTAATTGGCAGCCGATAGGGATTGTTCACTAGATCTTTCAAATTAGTGCTATGATGGAGAAGGTGTCTTTCATCCACATTCCTCGTGAATGGAATAGAGTAGCTGATTGTTTGGCTAAGTGGGCCCCAAAACATGGCGATGATTGAAAATTTGAGGGTTGGGAGCATCTTTCCCTGGATTACTATCAGGACTTGCATAAGATATTTGTTGAGCATATGGATAAGTATGAAGTTGGTTGATCTTTGGTTGGACTTGTTGTTCTCTTTTGGAGCTTTGAGGATCTGGTTTTCTTATGTAATTCTTGATTCTAATTATTAATAAAGTTTTTACCCCTTTATTAAAAAAAAACACTTCCTCCTTCAAAAATTTATATTATTTTTCCTTTATATCTTTTCTATTGCATAATTTTATACAATAGGTTTGGTCATATCACTTGAAAATGTTATCATATGGTATAGTCTGCCCTAGATTTGAAATCAATAAATACCACCTTGAGTTGACCATTCAGAAGATCATTTCTCATTGACTTCCACTTAAAAATAGTATCTCATCAAATAAACACAAAGTATAACTATTTCAATTTTGAATTAAACTTTAGAAATAAAAAGTTCAGCTCCATCAACACATAAGTGATTTGAAAAATTATCAAATTTCTAAATATCAAAATTAGGAATGGTTAATATATATTCTAACATAATTATTAAAAATGATATTTCATACACTACTTAGTGAATATGAGAAAAAACTAGTGTAGACACCTAAAATTAATTATATTAATATTTAATTAATTTAGCCTTTTGCACAATTAATAAAATTAATTGTGTTAGTCATCTTCTCCTTAAAATTAATTAAATTATATTTAATTAATTTTATCACTATAGTCCTATAATTAATTTATCAAAAAATATTTATTTTATATTCTTCTAAAATCATTTCATAACCATTAGTTTTATTAATCCTTTATTAGTTAATTAATTTTAATTAACTAAGCTAATCATGTGATTCCTACAAATCACCCTTTCTAATCCTATCATATAGCCTAATTAATTATACCCTAATAACACTTATCATTTCCTCCAATTGTAAAATCCTCCACTCATTCTCTCTCTTCATGTCACATCCTCCTAACTTTCTCACTTGCATTCTAATCCCTCATTAACCCACCTAATCAATCCCCCTAATCACTTACACATTCCTAATCACTTTGATTAGGGATGAGTCAACTCCTTGCCATAAGTGGATTTCTTCTCTCACCCTCCAAACCTTAAATGCACAAACTTTGCCTCTTCCAAGGACTGTCAAATCCTTGCACATTCTCATGTCCTTTTCCCAAGGAATTTTTAATTCTTTTATCCCTTTATTCTTCGCACACAATCTTCTATTTTGGAATTTTTAATTCATTTGTCCTCCCTAGGGAACTTTATATTCCTATTTCTCTTTCCAATGTATTTGGGCAAGTCTTCCCCATGTGCTTGAGAAGTGTGGAGACAAGAAATGCCTTTATGGGATATCTCTTGTATCTCCCACCTTGTCCTCTCAATGCTTTCCCACCTTCTTTCAATCCTATCCCTTCATTCCCAATCAATCTTGGCCCTCCATTTTGGCCCCATTCAATATATAAATTGGTGTCTCCTCTCCTCGCAAATCATCCACTTCTATTGTGCTCTTATGTTGCCCTTTTGATTCCCATGTCTACCTTTAATGAAATCATATATTGTCCACTTGAGCCTTGAAATCCACCATCATACCCTCATAATGCCCAATTATTGCCTCACACAATCCATGTCATCCATATATATTGTGAATCCAATCCATGTTGTTGTGTAGTGGAAAGCAATCCACAATCCTTCATCCAAAGAGAAAATCAAATCAAGTGGAGCATTGGGCACATCCACTTCATCAAGCTCAATGGGAGGAAGAAGTGAATATTTAGGTATAATGGTTGTTTGTTTATTTCTTTGAATACATTTTGTGTTTAATATATGATTTATTCAACTAACCATTAGCTTAGGTTTTCCCCTCTTCATTTTGGCACTCCTAGTGGGACTCCAAGTCCATTTAAATTTCACATTTTTGGATGTTTTTGTAGAAGTTTTTTGTAGGTTGCGAATCAATGTCTCTAACTATGCATCAATGTCTCTGCCTCGAGTTCGATGTCTCTGCTTCGACGAATCAGCATCTACATTCAAATTTTGATTTCTTGCTTAACTGTTTCTGTGTAGAAACTATAGATCAATGTCTCTACCTACAGATTGGCCTATGTGCCTTTGTTTCGACTTCTTTGTAGGCTCAAACTAGTATCTCCATTTAAATCTATTAAATTCACATTTTCTTTGTTTTTAACATAAATCTTTAAAAAATAAAAAAATTACACATGAACATTAGAAATACACAAAAAGAATCTCCTTTTTTGTTTAAAGTTTCAGTTAGCATCTTGATTTCTATAATATCTTTAATGTTTTGGGAGGTTTTAGTAATCCTTTTTGGTAGACTGCACATTGACATCTACACAAACATTTTGGCATCTGCATCAATACATCGGTGTCTCTCCTCTATTTTCCCACCTAGTTTCAAAATTTTAAATTTTGAATTTCAAAGCTAATCATTTTTCTGCAGAACCTAAATCGGCATCTCTGCAGGACTTCTTTGGTTTCTCCGCTTAGAATATTTCCCACTTGCCTTTCAATTTTGAAATTTTGAAATTTTAGGGCTAACTATCTTTTTATAGGTCCTAAATCAACGTCTACATAGACGAATTGGTGTTTGTGCCTACACTTCAATGTCTATGATATGAGTGCTCATTTTTTCATGTTTTATTGACTTTTTTTTGTCCTTAAATCTTTTTCTGTGTCCAAGACTAAAATCAAAACTACTAATCATTGTTGTAGGATGTTTTGTCAAAGATAATCATGTTTTTTCAATAAATTAGATTGTTCTTTTCATGTCATAGATTAAAAAACATCTTTTTGGGATTAAAAAGAATGTATGTTTTCTCCTTTTGGTGCACTTGCATATTGTGTAGGGTGGACCCATTGTTACGCCTAGTATCCTCTCCCCTTGTCTTCACAGACCTTGGGTGAAAGAGAAAAGCGATTAACAACATCCTTTTTTCTTTTGGGTAGAGAATCACCTCTCAGGGGCCTCATCACACCAAGTGAGTGTTTCAAAATTGATGTACATTAGGGATATCATTTTTCTTGGTGGGATCTTGAGCATTGTTTTTTGGGATGCTATATAAATATGTTGGTCATGCAACTAGAGCATTGATCTAACTCGGCTATGTGGAGGCTCTCTACACTCATAAGCTTAATTAAATACTTAAGTGGCTTGCTTTGAGAATCTGTTGCTGGACTGGGATCCATCAGAAAATTACTAGACACCTTGTTTTAGTAGCCAAAAAACCCTCTTTCCTTGTTGGCATAAGATATCGAACGTCTGAAGATGCCCCAATTTGTACCATTCAAAGTAGAGATAGATGTGCCCTGGTTAATAATATCTCTAGATATTTAGGGTGTGAGATCCTGGTATACTTGAAAAGTGAGTGTCATGGCTGGGGAGACAATACTACTATATCTCTATCTATTTGCTTTATCTAGGTATTTGGAGAAATCCAAGTGGGCACCCAATAAGTACAATCCACTTCCCAGCCAATGCATATTCATTATTTGACATTTCTTGTGAATACAAAATCAATTCTTAATTCACTTTCCACCAATACACCATTAACCCAATTCGCTCAAAGATCCAAAGAGATCCATTTACCATCAAGTCAAGAAGAAGAAGCCAAGTGATAAGAAAATCCTTAAGTGCCACAAATTATTGGACATAAACCACAAACTCTTATTCAAACATCATACTTTTCTATACGATTTTCACAATTATCTACATAGTTATGGCAATGAGTTTGATGAAGTACCCTTGAGAACCTATGCTTTTCACCAAAGATTAGGATTATCGTAATCCCTTAATAGAAGTGGTCAAATCTCATTGTCCAACCTGCCTCTACCAAAGATCACCTATTGAGTCATTTCTCATCTAGGGTAACCTCCCCTTTCTCCTTTTCTCCAAATTTGTTTCCTTTCGTAATCATTTCCATTCCACCTTTCAGGACTTAGCACATCATAATAATTAAAAACCTTAATCCAAATTAATCAATCAATCAACCAATCAATCTCCCAATCTAAGGTCAACATTTTATGAAGTTTGACTTAGACCTTTTATCATTTGTCAATATTCAATTAGCCTTGTGCTTAAGAAATAATCTATCTCAAGTATATTTCTCAAATAATCCTAATCATTCAGGTTGATCTAAACCCTAATCCCTTATCTTATTTTTCTTAGGAACGAAGTCTATCCTAAGTAGAAGAAATATTGAACCTAATCCAAAGGTCTTATTTTAGCCTAGCTTGATTGTTACCTTGCTTGTGGCCTATATCATTGACCCCTCCACCTGATCTACATCCTAATCCAAGGGCTAAGGTGTTATCCAGATCAATCTTGTCCTAATCCAAGGACCATGTAATCAAATCCAATCCAATTCAACCAAATCCAATCAAAAAATTTCTAACTCCTTATCTTCATTTCATCACTTCCTTAATTAGGTATATCTAATAAATCTCAAGTCCTTACCCTTGTTCTCAGGTTTAAACATGCATGGTCCTAACTTGCTCCCAAAAATAAAAAATGGCCATCGAAGGTAGTGACATTCCCGAATCTAGTTTCCTTGTTGAGTGTGATGATTACTTTGATGCAAACTATGTTGACCAACTTGAATACTCCCCATCATTGAAACCTTTATTGAAGATCCTTACAACCAGAAAATGTTAGAAAGACTTGTCAAAACTAATCCAAGTGGGTTCTTGGTAGAGAGATATAAAACAAGGGGAACACTTGCCCACTAACTTTGACCGATCAATCCTTGAAACTCCTATAGAAGGTGACCTCACTAACAAACCCTTTCTTCACACCATTCTTCATCCACCACCCATGATTTTTGCCCCTCTAACTTTTACACCCGCACCTTATATGCCTACTAGTATCTCTAATACCCTTGTCCTACAACCCCCTAGGTCATCCACACCTCTCCACAATTTTGCCAATTTTATCCATTCTAGCTTGCCACCTACCAACACCATTATCGCTTTGTGGCCCTTAATCACTTCACAACCTCCCTTCTCATCCTATCAATATATTGGTGGTGGTATACCGGATATGTTAGCATACATCCCAAACTCCAACACAGGTCGATACATTCCTAATGTCCAAAATCAACAACCCCACCTCATGAGAAAATCCAGGACATGAAGTCTGATCTTATCAACAATATTAGGGATGAAACATGTATCCTTCTATTTCAGTGGCTCTATATCCCCTTGAATTTGAAACTCCTAAGTTTGAGAAATACAAAGGCAAAGGGGACCCTACAGATCATGTGTGAGAATTCTATATTGCCTATGAAGAGGTCTCTTATAGTTATGTCTACTTACATCAACTTTTTTCTAAGAGTCTTAGTGGACCCACGCTTGCTTGGTTCTCAATCTTGCCTCATGGCTCCATTAAGTCATTCCCAAACCTTATATAAAAGTTTATCCCATTCTGAATATTAAATTTAAAATGATGCCTCTATGATTGACCTATGCAACACAACGTAGAGGCCTAGAGAGACTTTCGCCAACTTCTTGCAAAGATTGTGACACCTCATCAAGGAACTCCCTTGATACATACCAGAGTCTTACCAAATTGAGTTTCTACTATGTAACCTAATGCTGAAAATGTTTTTCCCTCTAACCTATCAATGTCTTGAGTCTTTTGAGAAAGTTACTAGGAAGGGTCTACCATTAGAGAGAGTCCTCCTGGAAGAAGTTACTTTAAAACCTTATCATAAGAGTTCTCAAGGTCAGTCTTCATCTAATGAAAAGCCTAGCTTTTGGTCCAAAAATAAAAATATTGTCAATGATGGAGTCACTAATTCCAAGCATGTCCAAACTGTGACTATTTCGAATAAGCGTACCACCACCACCAATAATCAATTCAACAACCAATAAGATTCATGCAACCAATCCCAACCTTGCAACAACATCTCCATCCAGGGTCTCCCCTCTCATTCTAACAACCAATCCTAGGATGAGTACACCTTTCTCGTTGAACCCATGGAGGTCATTTCTAAAAGTTTGTCAAGGCTAGCACTATTGTCTTTCTTATGACTCATCTCTTTGATGCAAACCAACCAAAACCTAGATGGTTCAATGATAATGAATATTGTGACTACCATCGTGTTTAGGGTCATGATACATGCAAGTGTATGAAGCTCAAGAATTATATCCAAGACTTGATTGACAAGGGTGATGTTGAGGTTGCAATTTCTAAGCTTAATAATTCAAACGAAAAGCTTAAAATGTCTTAGGACCCCTTCCATAAGCATGGTAATGATAAAATCTCATCACCTCATGAGATCCATTATGATTACAACAATCACATTACCGGATTTGACTCCTTGGTAGGCCACATTGAGCGCACTGATACCTATGTCAACACTATTACTATCCATGAAGTTGATCCCCCATCCACCCCCAACAGATCTAGGGTAACCACTCAAGGTGCCCCTTCCCCAAAATCATCAAGTAGACCCTCCCAAACTAAGATAGTCATTCAAGGTGCTTCACCTTCCACATCATATTCCCAGAATGATCGTAACATCACTACCCGTAGAGGAAGAGTCACTATTCAATGAGCTACTCCTCCTCCTCCATAAGCTTTCACATCATGTGCTAATCACTATGGTATCCTTGATCACCTCGGTAAGATGTTCACACAAATCTCCATTTGTGAACTCATCAAGACCTCAACCATTCACAAAGAAATCCTTGAATAGGCCCTTTTGGAGTCCCATGTTCCAAATAACATAAAGGATGCCCAATTTCAAGCCTTAATTGGCAACCTTGGTATGCAAATCCCACCCTTTCCCAAGTCATATGGAAGACAAAAAAAATTTGAGATTTGAAAGAAGCCTACTATGAAATGCAAGAAGACTACCTTTGAGAAGTGGGGCCCACTTTGATGAAGAGAATCTAGAAATGGATGTCATTTGTTGGCTTTACCAAGAAGATGAGGAAGCACCAGTAGATATTCCAAAGAAAATGTACACTAAGACACATGCTATTATAGATAAGATGGGCTATAAATGATGTGGTCTTGGACCTCAAGAATAAGGAAGAAAAGCACCCATCTCACCTCATACAAGTACAATTGGGGCTTGGGTTACTCACCAATGCCTAAGGTTACTATTGTTCGTGCTTTAATAGAACCTCCTTTTGAAATCAAAGACTCTAATGAAAAGGAATTCGATGAAGTCCCCTTCAAATACCTTGATGACCTTTTCGATGATGTTGACATTAACACCATCACCCTTGTCATTCCTCTCAATCCATAAGAATTACAACTTATCCACCCATAACTTATTGACTAGGACTAACAAGGACCCCCTTCCATTGACATCTACACTGACGATAATGCCCTCTTGGAATTATTAAACATGCGATACCTGGAGATCACACATTTGTGAATAGTATTCAACTAAAGAAGGAGGCATACTTTGATAGTTAGTTCAACTCCCTTAGTGGCAAAAATAAAAATAAAAAGAAAAATCATAAGTCCCCTAGTGAAAACCTCTCTAAGGTGCCTTCAAACTCAAAAAAAGTAAAAATAAAGGATGCATCTTCTAGTGAAAACTAGGATCAAGTACTAGAAGATGAGGGTTTTGACCTACTTACCATGTTTCCTCCACTACTGGAAAGATCATTTCTCATTGAAGAAACAAATACCATCAACATGGGAACTAAAGAAAATCAAATGAATATTTTTGTCGCTAAAACCCTCATAGATCAGGAAAAGGAAAACACTATAAACTTTCTCAAAGAAATGCAAATAATATTTTCTTGGTCTTATGTTGATATGTTAGGCCTTGATCCAGAACTGGTAGTACACAACCTTGTTGTCCAACCAGATGCAAAATTGATAAAAGATAAGCTTCACAAGATGCATCCACACATTTCCCTACTTTTCAAATCAAAACTACAAAAGGTGTTGGATGTGTGATTCATTAAACCCATTGATTATCCTCAGTGGGTCTCAACCATTGTACCAATTGGCAATCCCATTGGGGGCATAAGGATATACATAGACTTCAGGGACCTCAACAAAGCATGTCCTAAAGATGATTTTTTCATTACCCAACATAGACATGATTGTTTGTCTAACAACTAAGCATGAGATTCTTTCCTTAATGGAAGGTTTCTCTAGATACAAGCAAATCAAGATCGATGAAGGAGACCAACATAAGACAATATTCACCACTCCTTGGGGAAAATCATGTTATCAAGTCATGCCCTTTGGATTGAAGAATGAAGGAGCTACTTATCAAAGAGCAATAACAACCATTTTTCATGACTTGCTAAATGACATAATGGAACACTATGTGGATGACCTCTTGGGAAATTCTAAGACATGTGAAGAACACATCCCTATTTTGAGAAGAATTTTTGAGAGACTAGAAAAGTATAAACTATGGCTAAATCCTAAAAAGAGTGTCTTTGGTATCACATTTCAAAAATTATTAGGGTTTCATGTGTCTCATAGAGGAATTTAAGTAGATTCAACTAAAGTCAAAGCAATCATTGAAATGCCTCCTCATAGGATACTTAAACAACTTCACAATCTCTAGGCTAAGCTTCAATCTATCCATTCATTTATAGGACAACTTGCAGATAAGTGTCATCCATTCGCACATATCCTACATAAGAACACCAAGTTTAAGTGGGACTACCTATGTCAGAAGGGTTTTGATAAACTAAAAGAATATTTTGATTCCCCTCTAGTATTAGTGCCTCTTATTCCTGGACAACTATTGCTTTTGTACATATCAACAACTAAAGTTGCTCTAAGGGCATTACTCACACAAATTGATGATCAAAGAAAAGAACATGCAATCTACTACATCAATTGCACTCTTGTGGGATATGAGCTCAATTACACTCCCATAGAATGATCATGCATTGCAATGGTCTTTAGAACTCAAAAATTTCACCATTACATGCTTAACAACAAGAACAACCTCATAGAAAAAATTGATCCCCTCAAGTACCTATTATCTAAAGCTGCTCTTACGGGCATACATCTAAATGGGTCATGCTACTCAATGAATTTAACATTGAATATGTAGACAAGAAAGAAATAAAGGGACAAATCATATTTTATTACTTTGCCAACACTACCCTTCAAGGAGATCATCCCCTCATTGCAGAATTTCCTGATGACTCCTTTGTGTCCATCACACAATCTACACAATGGCAGTTGTATTTTGATGGTTCCTACATGAAACATGGATTGTAGGTAGGAATCTTATTAATTACCCCTAAATTTCATTGCATCCTGAAGTCCTACAAGATAGCCTTTACATGTACAAACAACATCCCTGAGTATGAAGCTCTCATCACTAGACTCTGCTTGGCTATCCAATGGAAGGTCAATGAACTACAAGTCTATGGAGACTTCTAACTTATCATCAGACAAGTCAATGATGAGTATCAAACCAAAGATGACAAGTTGCTCTTATATCATGTTATGGTTGAATATTTCAATAATTTTGAGAAAGTCTCAGGACAAACAATAGAGTTGTGGATGCAATGACCATCATTGATTCTCTCATGTAGATGCTCGCAAACAGTCAGAAATGTGAATCCTTGGTTGAGAATATTTTAGTACCAGCATATGATGTCCCTAAATCAGACATGGTACATGTCCTTGTTGGTCCTAACTCCCCATGGTATCAAGAAACCTTCACCTACCTTCGAGACAACACCTCACCAAAACCCAAGAACAAACATTCATCTATCAATCTTCCCGCTACACTATCCTTGGAGATACCCTATTTTGAAGGCACCTCAATGGAACCCTCTTAAGGTGTTTAGACAAAGAGGAGGCTAAATGAGCACTTCCTAAAGTACACAAAGGTATATGTGGGTCACACTCAAGCAGGCTCACTTGGGCAAAGAAGCTCTTAGATACTAGATGCTACTGGCCCACAATGGAGCAAGATGCCTCTACCACTATGTGGAGAAATGTATCCCTCGTGAAAAGAATGGTGATAAGATTCATGTGCCTTCTCATCAAAAAATTCATCCCACCTCATCTAATGGTCACAAGTTCATAATAACCACTACTGATTACTTCACAAAGTGGTTGGAATCCATACCACTCACCTTTACCACTAGCAAATAGATTTTTAAGTTTATCTTGGAATACTTAATTTTCCACTATGGGATCCCTAAAGGTATCATTATATATAATGGAAGACATTTCATGAACCAAGATATCAAAGAACTATGCCAAAAATTCAACATCCAACACTGCTTCTCCACTCCATACTACCCTAAAGGTAATGGTCAAGCAAAGGCTTCAAACAAAACTCTAATCAAGATCCTGCAGAAAAAAGTTAATAAAGTTGGTCATGATTAACACTTGCAACTCCATGTGGCCCTTTGGGCCTATCACACAAGAATTCATGCCCCCACAAGCACCTCACTATACTCCCTAGTCTTCAAGTCCGAAGCAATCATACCCCTTGAGATCAAGATCCCCTCACTTTTGGGTGTCACTGCAGAATATCCTTCTTGATGAATAATATAGAGTGGTCAGGATACAAGAGCTGAAATTTCTAGATGAAAGGAATCTCAAGGCCTTAAATCACCTTTGGGTATATTAGAATTGCCTTTGGTTGAGCTACAAAAAGAAAATTAGGACCTAGAAATTGAAAATTAGTGATCTTGTCCTTATAAAAAATAAGAGGAATCTTGAAGACTATGAAAGCAAGGGATATTTAGAGCCTAATTGATTTGAACCTTATGTCATCACTATAAAGTATGGCTCAGGAGCATATTAGTTTGCTACATCGGAAGGAAATCCTTTGAATGAGCCTATGAACATCATGTATTTAAAGAATTTTTATGTCTAGTCTTCAAAGTATACTAGTTTTCCAAAATTAGAAAGAGATCAAAAATATTAAAAGATCATAAAAAATACAAAGAAATGAAAAAAGAAAAGAAAAATCAATTCATGCATTAATGAAAACCACTCCATGGTGATCAAGGCAAGTACCTTGGTGAAAATTTGTTTACAAACATCAGGCTAAATAACTGAAATCCACTATCTATTTGGACACTGATCATATTCGCTCACATCACTTCACTCTTAATACAATCCCTTTCATCCCCCAGTACACTTATGCATATCCATATCCATTTCCTATCCATACACACACTCTTTTCCCTAGTTGTTAACTCACATCCTTGCATTCAATCCTTCTAAGATGATGAGCTACAATTTGAACTATGAATAAGGATATTCCCAGTACACTAAGCTTTTCCCCCATATTCTAAGCTTCTTCTTGACTTGCGCATCAACCAAACACCCATCCGCGCTCTGCTAATAAAATCTTAGTAGCAGTCTTCCCATCCACATCTATGTTCACCTCCATCTACTCTATTTCCTATGATTCAATTCCATCAATCAAATTTGCCCATTAGGATGCATCCTTCCCATATCTGGTAGTTTATCCAAAACCTAGTCTGACTCTTGGCAAGAGATATTTGTTGTGTTGGAAATTGACACTCATCTTGTGAATTTTGGTGCATAGATAATAGTTTAGGGTTTTTATTGATGGCAACTCTTCTTGAGAATCCTATCTGGTAGCTATATTTCTTGGAGAAATGGTCCAGTAACCAGTAATCTGGCTCTAGTAATCCAGGTTGAGAAGAGCAGTTTTGGTCTGGAAGCTTTTCGGTGATTGCGGTGGTGAGATTTGTGTATGGGGTGATAGGACCAACTTGTGCAAGTCTTTTTGGCATCACTTGATGGATCCGCATATGTTTTTGTAATCCAATTCAAGATGACTCATGATTATACATTACATCTATAGGTTGACTTGACAATTGTTCATTTTGTGATTGCAGATATATGAGACTGGTGTAGAATATCTTTCCGATGTATGGTATGAAGTAATATGAGCAAGTAGTGATCAAGAATCCCTTTTGGTGTAGTTTCACGTGTGCATTCTTGATCTAGTAGCTGACTGAGACAGAAAATAGAGCAAAGTTGTAGAGCAAATACAGTCAAAGTTTTACACTTAACCGGAACTCATCTAGGCATTGTTAGATGCTATTTTGGAGATTGTTCATTGTAATTCATCATTGTAAATGATTTCTAAGGTAGTGAGCCTTCCTAGGTTGTAGCCCTTATTGTGATTGAGTTGTAATGTCGAGGTAGTGTGCCTGAATGCTTGTGCATTCCCCTTCATGTAATATTGTTTTTCTATTGGCCATAGTGGAATAATATTGTGGGTTCAAATCCCACCCTGGGTTTTTTCATTTGGGTTTCCACGTAAAAATCCTAGTTTTATGATTTTGTGGTTGATTGTTTTGTGTTTCTACATTTCATTTTCATGCTTATGCTTCCAGTGGTTTAAAGTTAAGTCAAAACATTTAATAACTAGTAGAACATTGATTCACCCCCCCTCTTAGTGTTCCTTGATTCCAACAATTGGTGTCAGAGCCTAGTTCCTCCAAGGAAGCCTAACCGCTTGAGGAAGGTCTGGGAGATTGAATCCATGGATTCCAGTTTTCAGAGACAACTTTATGTGGCACTTGAGGATCTTGATGGAGCATGAAATGAGATCAGTTCCTTTAAGATAAACCTTAATGCAATAGAAGACAAGTTCATTGATAACTTGAAGGATCAAGTGAGCACTTCAAGAGACAAGAGAAAGTTATTGATAGACAAGCTGAAGGAGAAGGAAGAATAGAGCATGGAGAATCAAGACAAAGTTGATGAATGTAACAAACTTGCAAGAAAAATTATTGCCTTGAAGAATGAGATGCAATCCATTTTGATGAAGCTGACTAAGGAGATTGAAGACCAGAAGAAGAACAAAGAAAGCTTAACTCAATCATTGAAGGAAAGAGGAGATGAATGCTTTAGGCTTACCTAGGCTTACATTTTTTTGAGGTCTTGATCGAAGGGGGAGCCTTAGAAATTCTTTTGATCTAGTGTATAGGTTTCAACACTTCGTCATTTTTCACGAGTGTTTCCATTAATGCCAAGGGGGAGATTGTTGGCAATTGACACTCATCTAGTGAATTTTGGTACATAGATAATAGTTTAGGGTTTTCATTGATGGAAACTCTTCCTGATAATCCTATCTAATAGCTATAGTTCTTGGAGAAATGGTCTGGCAACCCAAGTTGAGCAGAGCAATTTTGGTCTAGAAGCTTTCTGGAGATTGCGGTGGTGAGAGTTTTGTATGGGGTGATAGGCCCGACTTTTAGAAGTCTTTTTGGCATTATTTGATGGATCTACATATGTTTTGGTGATCTGATTCAAGCCGACTCATGATTACACATTACATCTATAGGCAGACTTGACAATTATTCATTTTGTGATTGGAGATATATAAGACTAGTGCAAAAGATATTTTTGATGTATGATATGAAGTGATATGAGAAAGCAGTGATCGAGAATACCTTTTTGTGCATTTTCACATAGTTGACTGATATAGAAAACAAAGAAGAGTTGCATAGAAGATATAGTCAAAGTTTTGCACTTAATTGGGAACTCATCTGGGCATTGTTAGATGCTATTTTGGAATTCACTCATTATAATTCATCATTGTAAATGATTTGTAAGGTAGTGAGCCTTCCAAGGTTGTAGCCCTTATTGTAATTGAGTTGTAAGCTCCAGGAAGTGTGCATTCCCCTTCAAGTATTATTGTTTTGCTACTAGCCATAATGGAATAATATTGTTGGTTCAAATCCCATCATGGTATTTCCCATTTGGGTTTCGATGTAAAACATCTTGGTGTTATGATTTTGTGGTTGATTGTTTTGTGTTTCTGCATTTCAGTTTCATGCTTATGCTTCTAGTGGTTTAAGGTTAAGTCAAAAAATTTAATAACCGATAGAACACTGATTCACCTCCCCCTCTTAATGTTCCTTGATTCCAACAAGTTGGCTATGTGTATGTCATTTGCGTGATTGGACTTTTTCACTTTGATTTTCATTTTTGTGTCCTATGACTACTCCAATCTAGGGCTATCTCATCATTCTATATCTTGGTATGTATTGGGTTGGTGTATATTGAGGAATCTTTTGTGTTATGGCATGTTTTATAGTTTCTTTTATATGATCTTCCAGTCTCACACTTACACCATCAAGGTATTTGCAAACCTATGTACATTAAGATACCTATTGTATGAGAGTCTAAAAGTCCATGCCTGGGATATTCTAAACATCCTGATTCCTATAATCAGCAGTGTAGATAGTCTCCGGCAATAGCAAAACTAGGTTTTCTCTCCACATTTTACACAATAAATCCCATCCATTTGTCCATTCATCTCCTTCATCATTCCATCCATTTATCCTGAGACTCCAATTTATTCATTTATTCACCCCTTTATCATCCTTATCCTTTTTATAACCTTAATTATCTAGTCCTCCTATCCATTTCAAGAGAACACCCTTGTTCTTAAAACTTGCATGTCCTCTCGAGTGGGCATACCACTGCCTCCATGTCATCCTTCCTTAATCAAGTAGTGACTAGGGTATTATGATACTAGTTCTTATCTTTTTCTATGCACTATGTTTTATTCTTCTTTGATATAACATCACTTCATCATGCTATATATATCAAAGAGGGGCAGAATGTAGATGTCTAAAATTAATTAATTAATATTTAATTAAATTATCCTTTCACATAATTGATTAAATTAATTGTGTTGGTCCTCTTCTTAAAATTAATTAAGTTTAATTAATTTTATCGCTATAGTCCTACAATTAATTTATCAAAAATTAATTTTTTCATATCCCTCTAAAAGCATTTCATCCCCATTATTTCTTCTAAACCTTTATTAGTTAATTAATTTCAATTAACTATGCTAATAATGTGATCCTACAAATCATCCTTTCTAATCCTATTATATAGCCTAATTAATCCTACCCTAAGCACACTTATCATTTACTCCAATTTTAAAATCCTCCACTCATTCTCTCTCCTCATGTCACATCCTCCTAACTTTCCCACTTGCAT